>NC_054708.1:47735675-47936430 GCF_016097555.1 Gigantopelta aegis | reverse complement strand
ATTATTTTTTTATTTTTTTGATTATGTTTGATTAAAAAATTAACCAAATCAATTCCCAATGCCGGTAAAGTTAACGTTTTATAATAAAACAACTAACCAATATACATATAAGTACGTACGTACGTACGTACACACATACACACACACACACACACACACACACACACACACACACACACAACACACACATCAATACATACATCACGGTTTCTAGAATTGTTATCAACATCCACTAGCCATGGGATCAGTGATTTAAAAAAGTTACTAGCCATGATTAAAAATTCACTATCCCTACTTTAAATCCAGCGCCTTTCCAACGGTCCACTATGCTACGTTCCGCCCCTACCTGTGGGAAAGTCTACATATAAAAGATTCTTTGTTGCTTCATAGGTAGGAGTAACCGATATGACAATCAGCGTGTTTCTTACAATCTTTCGATCGACCAAATGTTGACGTAATCATATGTCAGACAGCAAACAGCCGCTGTTTCAAATGTGCCGAGGTGTTGTTAACTGATTCAGTCATTCCTTCCTTACGTGTACGTGAAAACTGTATGATGCATGTGCAAACTATGGAATGTGTTTTGGTGATAAACTGACCTGGACGTTCTATACTAGGATGTCTGTGGTCAAAACGTATGTTCGATCTAATAGTTGATATTAACATTAATATTTCAGGTTCCCCTACTTTTTTGAAGAGTATATATATATATATATATATATATATATATATATATATATATATATATATATATATATATATATATATATATATATAACGGGCGCAGCCATTTTGTACCATCCCAGTGAATACGTCCTTTGGCGAGCTGGTGGTTACGTAATACCTAACGTGTCACGTCAGGAATTAGTCTTCGAACTGAAGAAACAAAACATACCCTATTTTTGCGGATGCATCGCAATGTTCTGTAATAATATCCATCCCAGTAAGCCAGCAACAAGTATATACTATTTTTCAATACAAACTAAACCACCATTGTCAAAGTGTTGAAATAACTGTATTTTGTTTTGTAATAATCGGAGTTTTTTCTTGGTTAATTGGTCTTTTCTTTCCGTTGCCGGTACCTGTGATTCCTAATTGGCAGGTGTATATTTAAATTAGACGGTCCCTAGACACTGTGTCTAGACACACTAACAAGACGTGCCTCTTTTATTCAGATCACAGGGTATTGTGTGATAACCGCGCGGACACACCTCAAATCGTAATGGACATTATTAGCCGTCCTGCTTTAGAATTTTTTTTATTTTATTTAACGACGCACTCAACACATTGTATTTACGGTTATATGGCGTCAGACATATGGTTAACACCGATATTGAGAGAGGAAACCCGCTGCCGCCACTTCATGGGCTACTCTTTTCGATTAGCAGCAAGGGATCTTTTATATGCACCATCCCACACAGGGTAGTACATACCACGGCCTTTGATATACCAGTCGTGGTGCACTGGCTGGAACGAGAAATCCGTCCTGCTTTATTACTGTAAGAAATTCTGTAAAACCCTTGATTAAGTAGACTTCCCATCTAAAATCACAAAACTGACCAATTACGTAGTCCCAAAGAAAAAAAAATTATCACTTGGGTATCGTGAGTTGTCGTTTTTGCTCGAACGTACCCTACCAATAGGCCTAATAATATGCATTTTTTTCTTTGGATTTTTTAAAAGAGAAAAATACTATAACTCCACTTCGTTCTATTGATGCAAATTGAAATATATTTAGTTAAATAGTTTATTATACTATAAAGTCATTTATGTTGTTTTACAAGTCATACTGATGAAAGCGAAGCGCCTTGTCGTAAATTAGAGCGTTTGTTTACACTGTGCATAGAGGAGTTGGACGGAGCTGACGTTACTTTGCCCCAAGCTATACCACCGGACGTCACAAAAACTAAACAAAATGGCTACCCCCAGTTAGCAAGAATAATCATGGGGTTTTTATTAACTCTAAAATTACGCGTTTTTCATTTGCTAAAGTGTCAGTACAATCTAATTAAAATTAGCTCCACTATTACATGTGGACCTAACACCAGCCAGTTGGAGCTCATGTCCACCAATCAAAACCTTACTTGCAGAATCATGCTAGTGATTTGAAAATAATTTGAAAATATTCCGAATTATCCTGAGGGTATACGATATGTTTCATGTGAATTACGAATGCCTTATTTAGACAAGTAGAACTAATTTTAATCGGATTGCTAACAACACTGCGTAGTCTCCAATGTCCAGGTAACATTTCGTCAGTAAATAATAATTTATGGTATGGGTAACTATATTTACGTGCCCCTATCCACGAGGGTTCAGGCACGCCCACCCCGGATTCAGCCTCTGACATCGCCAGTTGTCGATTCCGGGGCGGGAGGGGGGTGGGGGGGGAGGGGTAGTTGTAAAAATGCATGGGGTAATTTTTAAATGTTGTGGTATGACCACTTACAAACTTAAATAGTTATATCATTTATAATTAGGGATCTATCATATTTATATATTATCACTCTTATATTTATAGTAGCACCGTAAATAAAAGCCTTATATCTTTCTATTATTTTAATATATAATTAGTAGGTGCACTTACTTAAAATTTCGATCGGGCAAATCTAAATAATTATATAATATAATTAATTAATTACTAATAGTATTTATATATATATATATATTTTTATTTTATTAATTAGGCCCTGGAGGATAAAGGATTCGTAAAGCGGGGAGCACCGCGCCACCGGCAATCAGGCGATCAAACAGGCGGGAGGCCCACTATGGTAAGTCCGGATTTCCACGGGGGGGCGTTCCGGGGGGGGGGGAGGCCTCCTACCAGGCTTCCCTATCGGCCAAAACCGCCAACGCCCTACCGCACCCAAATATGCACCCTACCACGGCGTCCCCCCCCCCCCCCCCCCCCCCCCCCCCCCCCCCCCCCAGGTTATCCATGTAACACAGGTGGGCCAGTATTTAGGATGATATGAATGATATGAATGGTAGATGATAAGCCCGCGAGCCGCCGTCTGGAGTGGTGGTGAAACGTATAAGATTCTTTGATGTTGTTAGTTGACTGGTGGACTGGTTCAGTTATATGGTGAGGTGTCCTCGCCGCTCTCCCCAAGCATTCGTGAGCACTACACCCAGTCGGGTGCGTCACCTAAACGGATGACAAAGTCATTATTATATAATCCTCGGTGTCACCCAGGGGACCACTAGTCGTCAAGTGGGTGGCTCCGAGTACCGGTCAGGTTTTTTTTGTTTGTATAAATACAAATTGACCGATCAAATTAATACCGTTTAAAACCTGTTTGATTTAAAAGAAAACGGGTACATATATATAAAAATAATACTAAATTAAAACTGCTAAGAGGAAAATTCAACAACTACTACACTATATTTATTATAACAATTAATTAAAAGTATATTAATATACCATAAATAATTAAAAACTAAAACATTCACGCCCAGCCATACATTCCGCCTGGGGCGGGCGGCACAAGCGCTGCCAGGCGCATGCACCGCCAAGTCCCGGCGGAACCAAAACAAACATTCACGCAACCACTCTCACACTAGGTTGTTTTAATAATTATTGTCTGGCTAAAAGCGCAGACCAATAGGAGAAGTTTATAGAGGGAACGGCCTCTAATTGGTCAGAGCCCGCTCCCTCTCAGCCAACCGCCCCGACACCCGATTACTATTCATTACAGTAAAGATTACAGTGAAAGATAGACATGCTAACAGAGGTCAGCAACGAGAAAGAAAAAAGTGGAGAAAAGAATTCCAAAGAAAAATGATGGGTGACAAAACCGCACAGGAGAAGAATACAAGGTACCCCACGGCAAGGCCCGGCTCTCCGGATATCACCGATTGGCACCTCGGAAACACTCGTGAGCGGCAGTATTCACTAAAGACAGAAGAAGGAAAACACAGTGTGTGTTATAATAATTTAAATATGGACCAATCACACTTCGACTTTTATAACGTTATTTGGGAGCATACAAATTCTAAAAATATCGGGCGAGTCTATTTTAGTGGCCGCAGTACAGCGAACCATACCAATACGTACGGGATGGGTTATCAGTCTTCAATTTTACATTACAAATTATTTATTTATTTATTAAAAAAAACCCAACTAAATCAGTCTTCAGTTTTACATTACAAATTATTTATTTTATAAAATAAAACATGTTTTAAGGCATTCGTAATTCACACGAAACATGTCGTATACCCTCAGGATAATTCGGAATGTTTTCAAATTATTTTTAAATCACTGGCATGATTCTGCAAGTAAGGTTTTGATTGGTGGACATGAGCTCCAACTGGCTGGTGTTAGATCCACATGTAATAGTGGAGCTAATTTTAATTAGATTGGTGTCAGTATGTGTTGGTGGTCCGGGTATGCATCTTTCCAACACATAAGGCTCTTGTCTGAGTTGACTGTCCCTTTAATTGGACTCTCGGAGTCTTATTCGGGGGGGGGCGGGATTTAGCTCAGTCGGTTGAGTGCTCGTTTAAGGTGTTTGCGTCGCATGATCGAACCACCTCGGTGGATCCATTCAGTTGATTGGGGTTTTTCTCGTTCGAACCAGTGCACCACAACTGGTCAAAGACCATGGTATGTGCTTTCCTGTCTGTGGGAAAGTGCATATAAAAGATCCCTTGCTGCATTAAAACAAAAAAGTAGTGGTTTTCCTCTGTTGACTACGAGTCAGAATTACCAAATGTTTGACATTTAATAGCCGATGATTAATTAATCAATGTGCACTAGTGGTGTCATTAAACAGAACAAACTTAGATTCTAGTGTAGAGCATGAATTTCGTTTCGGTTCAATACGTCTGGTTAAAGTGTTCACATATATGTTTTAAGCATACGCACGTAGATATTAATTTATTTAAACTTATTTCCGTGCTTATATCCTCTTATGGTTCAAACACGCTGTCCTGGGCACATACCTCAGCTATCTGGACTGTCTGTCCGGGAAATAGGGTTAGTAGTTGGTGGTTAGTGAGTGATATATATATATATATACAGTCAAACTTCGTTAACTCGAAGTTGAAGGGGACGACGAAATAGTTGGAGTTTCAGGGAGTTCGAGTGTTCGAAATTCGTACAGCAGACCTCAAAGTGAAACTGCATTGCAGTATTATCATTTCGTTGATATCGGATGTTAGCACATTTCTTCTGTGTATATGATAAAATTAAGTAAATATTAACAGAAACGAGATAAATCCGATCAATTTGACGTACATCTCTATGTACTTTTGTTGTATTAATTGACAGTAAAGTAAAAAAAAAAAACCGAAAACTGAAAGCACGTACTTAGGTCTCACTACACAGATCACTTCCGGGTGACAGTTCATTGATGACGGTCCACTATAGTTCCTAATTGTGACACATGTTATGGTTCACATATTCACTTCTAGGAAATGGTGAAGAATTAAAACAATATGTATGTTTAATGGTAAGCCTTCTGGCTGTATTTTGCCCATGTTATTTTGTAATATTGTGCATCGACCTTTTGGGACATGGGTATATAGCACAAGTGACAGCCGGAGTGAATCGGTTAATGAACCACCTGTTCGGACCGGTACTACAGCCAGATGCGGTCATATAGCAAAAAACCGAGACGGAAATGTTCTCAATTTTGGAGTGAAAATAAATGCTAATATAATGTATGTTCGCAATGGTGTATGTTGTTAGTGCCAACGAGAACCCGTTCTATGGGCAATCTTCGCCTGAAGTTGGGCAGTTTAACATGGGTTTCAATGGCAGATGACATCTGTGTAGTGAGACCATACATAAAACCGGAAGTAAGCGATAAATTAAAGTTGATATATTTTTCAAATGTGAAAACGAGGCGGAACGTAACGTTGTAATAAATTAAAATACTGAATGTCGATTAGCACTAAGTACGTTTGTTTACCAAATAAAAAATACACAATATAAATAGCAAAATTATTGTAAATCACAAAACTCATTTTAAAAACCCTCACTAACATAGCGAGACATAACATAACAAATCAAAACGCTGTATGCCAAATAGCACTAGGTTATGTACTTTTTTGCACTCGTTTAAGAGAAAAAACAAACAGCGTTAATTGTTATTACAACAGTTCTTTGAAGATAACAAGACTATCCGTACTTTGTGTAATGAGGCCCGCTGCCGTGTACAAACACCGACAACCCAATGCAGGCATGTAGGATCATTTCGTTCCGCATAGTCGGCGATCTATTATTCTGTAATTACCGCGTGTATCATCGATAGCCGAGACCAGTCGGGACACTCACACTTGGCTTGGGTGACAATTCATTTTTCTTTAAAGTATTACCGGTACAGTTAAAAGGCTCAGTCACTCCACAAACTTCGAGTTTTGGAAGTGCAATATCCCTTATTTTTTTATGGTGGGACCACAAAATTACTTTGAGAGATAGAGTTTTTCGAATGTTCGAAGTTTGAGTGTTCGAAGCCTGTTATTACTAGTTTGTATAGCAGTTCGGCCGGGACCGCCGTTTCACTTCGAGAGATCGACGTTTACGAAAGATCGAAGTTTGAGTTATCGAAGGTCGACTGTATATATATATATATATATATATATATATATATATATATATATATATATATATATATATATATATAGAGAGAGAGAGAGAGAGAGAGAGAGAGAGAGAGAGAGAGAGAGAGAGAGAGAGAGAGAGAGAGAGAGCATATGTAGATATTGTTCTATTATGTATATATGTCAGTATAACACATAAATAATTAACAACGTCAGTTTATTTTGTTCAAAAGTTTGTTACAAATACATTTACAAAGGCTTACGTTTATTTGAATTAACATTGTGTAATCACGATGCATATTTAACACATTATCATAAACAGTTCACGACAGTTTCGCCATCCCTGTTAATATCGTGTCTTCCTACAATCATGGCCGCTCCAAAAGTTTAGCAATTGGTGGAGTGTAGCAACAGCTGTCGTTGGTTCCAAAGCAGTTGATCCACCACATGCCATACAACTCAATGTCGCCAGGCGCACAGTGTGGCTTGCATACGCCGCTGACCTGTTTCAAATGACCATGAACTCGAATTCGTCCAAAACATGACGTGCTTTCATCATCTAGATCTATGGCTATTGTTACGACATACAGGGTCAAAATAGCGACAGAAACGATGGCCAAAAGGCGATTCATGTTTGATGCCTGAAAAAAAAATAGAAGTAAAGAAACTATATACATGCACGTGTATGTATGTGTGTGTGTGTGTGTGTGTGTGTGTGTGTGTGTGTGTGAGAGATAGAGAGAGAGAGAGAGAGAGAGAGAGAGAGAGAGAGAGAGAGAGAGAGAGAGAGAGAGAGAGAGATACACATATAAACTTGTCATTGACATTAAAAGAAACTAACATACACACGCACACTTCTTTAAATGTCAATTATAAGTTTACACACATGCTGTTTAAACGTTAAACAGTTTGGAAATATGTTTTATTATTTATATATGTATTAAAATATTAATTTTATTACTGGAACCTTAGCAGAAAAATATTTGAGGTTTTAAAAATCAACTTACCTGGATCGAGTCAACCAGATAACTGATCTAGTTCTGTTATAGCACTGTAATCCTGTACGGCTTGTATTTGCTTATCAGTTATAATCCCGAGTGAAAATTTTGCTTAGTAATCGTATACGTTCTATATGACAATCATAAACGTCGGGGTGTGTTGTGCTCTCCCACTCTGAAGATAACCACGCATACGTACACACACACACACACACACACACACACACACACACACAGAGAGAGAGAGAGAGAGAGAGAGAGAGGGGGGAGGGAGGGAGGGAGGGAGAGAGAGAGAGAGAGAGAGAGAGAGAGAGAGAGAGAGAGAGAGAGAGAGAGAGAGAGAGAGAGAGAGAGAGCAAACTGTAACAGAAATCAATAATGAGAACTAAACAAGCTGTAAGAGAAACCACTAATCAAAATTGAACTGTAACATAAACTAATAAGAAGTGAACACATTGTAAACAGAAACAAATGAGAACCAAACAAACTGTAACAGAATTCAATAATGAGAACAGAACAAATCGAAACAGAAATCAATACTGAGAACTAAACAAACTGTAACAGAATTCAATAATGAGAACAGAACAAACTGTAACAGAAATCAATACTGAGAACTAAACAAACGTTAACAAAATTTAATAATGAGAACAGAACAAACTGTAACAGAAATCAATAATGACAACAGAACAAACTGAAACATAAACTAATGAGAAATGAACAAACTTTAAACAGAAAGGAAGGAGAACTGAACAAATTGTAACATAAACTAATGAGAAATGAACAAACTGCAAACAGAAAGGAATGAGACAAGAACAAACTGTAGCATAAACCAACAATGAGAACTGACGAAATTGTAACGTAAACTAATGAGGAATCAACAAAATGTAAACAGAAAAGAATGAGAATTGAACAAATTGAAGCAAAAACCAATAATGAGAACATAACACATTATAACAGAAATCAATAATGAGAACAAACAGTAACAGAAATAAATCAATAATGAGAACTGAACAAGCTGCAACAGAAATCAATATTGAAAATTGAACTATAACATAAACTAATAAAAAAAATAAAGAACAAACTGTAAACAGGAACAAATGAGGACTGAACAAACTGTAGCAGAAACCAATAATGAGAACATAACACACTATAACAGAAATCAATAATCAGAATGAACAATCAGTAACACAAATAAATAATCTGAACTGAATTTTTTTTAACGTAAACTAATAATTTGAAATGAAACTAACAGAAATCAATACTGAGAACAGAACAAACTGTAACAGAAATCAACAATGAGAACTGAACAAACTGTAACAGAAATAAATCAATAATGAGAACTGAACAAACTGTAACAGAAATCAATAATAAGAACAGAACAAACTGTAACAGAAATAAATAATGATAACTGAACAAACTGTAACAGAAATCAACAATGAGAATAGTACAAACTGTAACAAAAACCAATACTGAGACTTGAACAAATTGTTAACAAACTACTGAGAAATGAACAAACTGAAAACAAAATGTATTAGAAACTACTAATGAGAACTGAACAAACTGTAACATAAACAGTTTTACTTATAATGAGAAATGAACAAACTGTAAACAGAAACGAATTAGAACTAAACAAATAGTAACATAAATGAATAATGAGAACATGACAAACTGTAATATAAACGAACTGTAGCAGAAACCTATGCCGAGATCACAACAAACTACAACAAAAACCTATAATAAGAACATAACAAACTACAACAAAAACCAATAGTGAGAACATAACAAACTATAACAGAAACCAAAAGTGAAAATTGAACTGTAATATAAACTAATAAGAAATTAACAAACTGTAAACAGTAACAAATGGAGACTAAACAAACTAACAGAAAACAGTAATGAGAACAGAACAAATTGAAACATAAACTAATGAGAAATAAACAACCTGTAAACAGAATGAGAATTGAACAAGTTGTAACGTAAACTAATAATGAGGAATGGACAAAATGTAAAGAGAAACGAATGAGAACTGAACAAACTGTAGCAGAAACCAATAATGAGAATGAACAAACAGTAACAGAAATAAATAACGAGAACAGAACAAACTGAAACATAAACTAATGAGAAATAAACAAACTTTAAACAGAAACGAATGAGAACTGAAAACAAATGTATTAGAAACTACTAATGAAAACTGAACAAACTGTAACATAAACAGTTTTACTTATAATGAGACATTCACAAACTGTAAACAGAAAAGAATGAGAACTGAAAACAGAATGTATTAGAAACTACTAATGAGAACTGAACAAACTGTAACATAAACAGTTTACTTATAATATGAAATGAACAAACTGTAAACAGAAACGAATGAGAACTGAACAAATTGTAGCAGAAATCAAGAATCAGAACAGAACAATCTGTAACAGAAATCAATACCGAGAACTGAACAACTTATAACACATACCAATAGTAAGAACTGAACTATAACAGAAACTAGTAATAATAACTGAACAAACTGCAACATAAATGTATTGTGAAAAATGAACAAACTGTGAACAGAAACGACTTAGAGTTAATAAACTGTAACAGAAACCAATAATGAGAACAGAACAAACTATCAAATAAATCAATAATGAGAACTGAACAAAGTTTAACACAAACCAATAGTAAGAACTGAACTGTAACAGAAATTAATAATGAGAAATCAACAAACTGTAAACAAAACCGAATGAGAACTGAACAAACTGACAACTGTAGCACAAACCAATAATAAGAACAGAACAAACTGTAACAGAAATCAATAATGAGAACAGGATAAACTGTAATAGAAATCAATAATGAGAACAGGACAAACTGTAACAGAAATCAATAATGAGAACTGAACAAACTGTAACAGAAATCATTAATGAGAACTAAACAAACTAACAGAAATCAATGATGAGAACTGAACAAACTAACATAAATCAATAATGAGAACAGTACAAACTGTAACAGAAACTAATAATGAGAACAGTACACATTGTCAACAAACTAATGAGAACTGAACAAATTGTCAACAAACTAATGAGAAATGAATAAACTGTAAACAGAAACAAATTAGAACTAAACAAACTGTAACATAAATAAATAATGAGAACATGACAAACTTTAATATATAAACTAATGCGAAATGAACAACAAACTGTAGCAGAAACCTATACTGACACCATAACAAACTATAACAGAAACCTAAAATGAAAATTGAACAAACTGTAACAGAAATCAATAATGAGAAATCAACAAACTGTAACAGAAATTTATAATGATAAATCAACAAACTATAAACAGAAACGAATGAGAACTGAACGAACTGACAACTGTAGCACACACCAATAATGAGAACAGAACAAACTGTAACAGAAATCAATAATGAGAACTGAACAAACTGTAACAGAAATCAATAATGAAAACAAGACAAACTGTAACAGAAATCAATAATGAGAACAAGACAAACTGTAACAGAAATCAATAATGAGAACTGAACAAACTGTAGCACAAACCAATAATGAGAACAGTACAAAATGTAACAGAAATCAATAATGAGAACTGAATAAACTGAAACAGAAATCAATAATGAGAACTGAACAAACTAACAGAAGTCAATAATGAGGACAGTACAGACTGTAACAGAAACTAATAATGAGAACAGTACAAATTGTCAACAAACTAATGAGAACCGAACAAATTGTCAACAAACTAATGAGAAATGAATAAACTGTAAACAGAAACAAATTAGAACTAAACAAACTGTAACATAAATAAATAATGAGAACATGACAAACTTTAATATATAAACTAATGAGAAATGAACAACACACTGTAGCAGAAACCTATACTGACACCATAACAAACTATAACAGAAACCTAAAATGAAAATTGAACAAACTGTAACAGAAATCAATAAGGAGAAATCAACAAACTGTAACAGAAATGTATAATGATAAATCAACAAACTATCAACAGAAACGAATGTCATGAATGAGAACTGAACGAACTGACAACTGTAGCACAAACCAATAATGAGAACAGAACAACCTGTAACAGAAATCAATAATGAGAACTGAACAAACTGCAACAGAAATCAATATTGAAAATTGAACTATAACATAAACTAATAAAAAAAATAAAGAACAAACTGTAAACAGGAACAAATGAGGACTGAACAAACTGTAGCAGAAACCAATAATGAGAACATAACACACTATAACAGAAATCAATAATCAGAATGAACAATCAGTAACACAAATAAATAATCTGAACTGAATTTTTTTTAACGTAAACTAATAATTTGAAATGAAACTAACAGAAATCAATAATGAGAACAGAACAAACTGTAACAGAAATCAACAATGAGAACAGAACAAACTGTAACAGAAATAAATCAATAATGAGAACTGAACAAACTGTAACAGAAATCAATAATAAGAACAGAACAAACTGTAACAGAAATAAATAATAATAACTGAACAAACTGTAACAGAAATCAACAATGAAAACAGTACAAACTGTAACAAAAACCAATACTGAGACTTGAACAAATTGTTAACAAACTACTGAGAAATGAACAAACTGTAAACAGAAACGAATGAGAACTGAAAACAAAATGTATTAGAAACTACTAATGAGAACTGAACAAACTGTAACATAAACAGTTTTACTTATAATGAGAAATGAACAAACTGTAAACAGAAACGAATTAGAACTAAACAAATAGTAATATAAATGAATAATGAGAACATGACAAACTGTAATATAAACGAACTGTAGCAGAAACCTATGCCGAGATCACAACAAACTACAACAAAAACCTATAATAAGAACATAACAAACTACAACAAAAACCAATAGTGAGAACATAACAAACTATAACAGAAACCAAAAGTGAAAATTGAACTGTAATATAAACTAATAAGAAATTAACAAACTGTAAACAGTAACAAATGGAGACTAAACAAACTAACAGAAAACAGTAATGAGAACAGAACAAATTGAAACATAAACTAATGAGAAATAAACAACCTGTAAACAGAATGAGAATTGAACAAGTTGTAACGTAAACTAATAATGAGGAATGGACAAAATGTAAAGAGAAACGAATGAGAACTGAACAAACTGTAGCAGAAACCAATAATGAGAATGAACAAACAGTAACAGAAATAAATAACGAGAACAGAACAAACTGAAACATAAACTAATGAGAAATAAACAAACTTTAAACAGAAACGAATGAGAACTGAAAACAAATGTATTAGAAACTACTAATGAAAACTGAACAAACTGTAACATAAACAGTTTTACTTATAATGAGACATTCACAAACTGTAAACAGAAAAGAATGAGAACTGAAAACAGAATGTATTAGAAACTACTAATGAGAACTGAACAAACTGTAACATAAACAGTTTACTTATAATATGAAATGAACAAACTGTAAACAGAAACGAATGAGAACTGAACAAATTGTAGCAGAAATCAAGAATCAGAACAGAACAATCTGTAACAGAAATCAATACCGAGAACTGAACAACTTATAACACATACCAATAGTAAGAACTGAACTATAACAGAAACTAGTAATAATAACTGAACAAACTGCAACATAAATGTATTGTGAAAAATGAACAAACTGTGAACAGAAACGACTTAGAGTTAATAAACTGTAACAGAAACCAATAATGAGAACAGAACAAACTATCAAATAAATCAATAATGAGAACTGAACAAAGTTTAACACAAACCAATAGTAAGAACTGAACTGTAACAGAAATTAATAATGAGAAATCAACAAACTGTAAACAAAACCGAATGAGAACTGAACAAACTGACAACTGTAGCACAAACCAATAATAAGAACAGAACAAACTGTAACAGAAATCAATAATGAGAACAGGATAAACTGTAATAGAAATCAATAATGAGAACAGGACAAACTGTAACAGAAATCAATAATGAGAACTGAACAAACTGTAACAGAAATCATTAATGAGAACTAAACAAACTAACAGAAATCAATGATGAGAACTGAACAAACTAACATAAATCAATAATGAGAACAGTACAAACTGTAACAGAAACTAATAATGAGAACAGTACACATTGTCAACAAACTAATGAGAACTGAACAAATTGTCAACAAACTAATGAGAAATGAATAAACTGTAAACAGAAACAAATTAGAACTAAACAAACTGTAACATAAATAAATAATGAGAATCTGACAAACTTTAATATATAAACTAATGCGAAATGAACAACAAACTGTAGCAGAAACCTATACTGACACCATAACAAACTATAACAGAAACCTAAAATGAAAATTGAACAAACTGTAACAGAAATCAATAATGAGAAATCAACAAACTGTAACAGAAATTTATAATGATAAATCAACAAACTATAAACAGAAACGAATGAGAACTGAACGAACTGACAACTGTAGCACACACCAATAATGAGAACAGAACAAACTGTAACAGAAATCAATAATGAGAACTGAACAAACTGTAACAGAAATCAATAATGAGAACTGAACAAACTGTAACAGAAATCAATAATGAGAACAGGACAAACTGTAACAGAAATCAATAATGAGAACTGAACAAACTGTAACAGAAATCAATAATGAGAACAGGACAAACTGTAACAGAAATCAGTAATGAGAACTGAACAAACTGTAACAGAAATCAATAATGAGAACAGATCAAACTGTAACAGAAATCAATAATGAGAACTGGACAAACTGAAACAGAAATCAATGAGATCAGAAGATCAGAACAAACTGTAACCGAAACTAATAATGAGAACTGAACAAATTGTCAACAAACTAATGAGAAATGAATAAACTGTAAACAGAAACAAATTAGAACTAAACAAACTGTAACAGAAATAAATAATGAGAACATGACAAACTTTAATATAAACTAATGAGAAATGAACAACCTATACTGACACAATAACAAACTATAACAGAAACCTAAAATGAAAATTGAACAAACTGAAACAGAAATCAATAATGAGAAATCAACAAACTGTAAAATAAATTTATGATAAATCAACAAACTATAAACAGAAACGAATGAGAACTGAACAGGCAACTGTAGCACAAACCAATAATTAGAACAGAACAAACTGTAACAGAACAAACTGTAACAGAAATCAATAACGAGAACCGAAACAAAATGTAACATAAATGTATTGTGAGAAATGAAGAAACTGTAAACAGAAACGAATAAGAACTGAACAAACTGTAGCAGAAACCAATTATGAGAACAGAAAAAATATGACAAATCAATAATGAGAACTGAACAAATTATAACACATACCAATAGTAAAAACTGAACTGTAACAAAACCAGTTATAACAAGTGAATACACTGTAAAATAATACAATTATCAAAACTACGCGATTTTATACTACATTTGTGACTTTTATACATCGATAAATTCCTAAAAAGTGTACCTTAAAACACTCAAAAATAATTTCTTTCGTTCTTACCGTCAGCCATGTTCTGTAAATAAGCGTAGGAATACATGTATACATACTATTGGATGTATTGGGTTTTTTTTTAACAGAATAAAAACAAATAAAAAATATATTGTAATTTTTTTTTTTTTTATAACATGAATATCTCATCCAGTTTCCCTTATTTTTTAATCGAGAAAACAGGTCACTTCCTTGTTCTATTTTTAAAACGATCACCGAACTGGGTCATTGGGCTTCTCCCCCATCCAGCTACAAATAGTTCCAATCGATCTTGGTCTTCCGTGATGACGTATTTTTATGAGGTTTATGGAAGAATAACGCTTGGTTTTTTAGTGACGTCAGCCAATCAGAATACAGTAAATCGTATAAATTCGGAAAGTTTGTAATTATAAAAAAATAACAAATGATGTTCTCACCAACGGATAAGAATTTGTATTTATATATGACAAATAAAAAAGTTTCTTTTGTTTAACGACACTACTAGAGTAGATTGATTTATTAATCATCGGCTATTGGATGTCAAACATATGGTCATTTTGACACAGTCATAGAGAGGAAACCTGTTACATTTTTCCATTAGTAGCAAGGGATCTTTTATATGCACCATCCCACAGACAGGATATAACATATACCATGGCCTTTGATATACCAGTCGTGGGCCCACGGTTTTAGTCGAAAAAGATGTTCACATTTGCTTAAAACCTGGTTTTTGAGGATATATAATAAATAGAATAATACATTCGTGTCCGTTAGATACCATTTATCTCACAACTCATTGTTTAAAAACGTATCAAACTCGCTTTCGCTCGTTAGATACATTTTAAAACAATTCGTTGTGAGATAAATGGTATCTAATGGCCACTCATGTATTATTCTCTGTTTAAACATACAGTAACAAGGAAAAGGTAAGGCTAGCCCCCTGTCCCTCACCGCCTCAGAATACGTATGTTGTATTTCATTGATAATTATACAAACAACAAAATAAAAACACATAGTATCCAACAACCGCAACACACATATAAAATAAATTCAAAACTAATTAAAATATTAAAGTAAAAATGACAAATAAATACTCGCACGCGTACACAAAAACAAACACACCAAGAAGAAGAAGACTACTACTACGACGACGACGACGACGACGAAAAAGAAGAAATAGAACAAGAATAACAAAGCAGGTCCATAGAAACCAGCATAAGCGTACAAGACGGGGGAGGGGCAAACTTTGTTGCAATTAGTGATTGGAATCGGTTTGCACCAACCGATCAACTTTCGTTTACACAATCGGTTAGAGTTCCATGACCATAAGAAGGCTTTGAATTATAAAAATCATGTACCTATTGTCGTGTGCACCCTGCAAATGGCTAACACACACACACACACACACACACACACACACACACACACATGTATATCAGTTAGTTGTTTTATTAGACCGGCCTCGGTGGCGTCGTGGCAGGCCATCGGTCTACAGGCTGGTAGGTACTGGGTTCGGATCTCAGTCGAGGCATGGGATTTTTAATCCAGATACTGACTCCAAACCCTGAGTGAGTGCTCCGCAAGGCTCAGTGGGTAGGTGTAAACCACTTGAACCGACCAGTGATCCATAACTGGTTCAACAAAGGCCATGGTTTGTGCTATCCTCCCTGTGGGAAGCGCAAATAAAAGATCCTTTGCTGCTAATCGGAAGAGTAGTCCATGTAGTGGCGACAGCGGGTTTCCTCTCAAAATCTGCGTGGTCCTTAACCATATGTCTGACGCCATATAACCGTAAATAAAATGTGTTGAGTGCGTCGTTAAATAAAACATTTCTTTCTTTCTTTTATTAGAAAACGTTAACATTATCGACATTGGGAATTGATTTGGCTCAATAGAAGTTCCGAGAGTCTCTGTTCTTTGCCGAACTATTCCGAATGCACACAACGCAGTCACTCTACAGTAACCTATATATAGATAATTTCAATATAATAAATCTGAGCAGGCTTGGCCAAGTGGATACTTCGTTGATTAAACAATTCATATGCACTGAATCCGTCTGTCTCTGGCAGGCTGTAATCCACCGGCGCTGTACTGTCTCTGTTACTTTTGTTCTGTTATCGTTGCTGTTTACAATTCTTTATTTTGCCATTTAAGATCCAAAAGGATATTTTTTTCCCTATTTTGGAGGGACTATGGTTCAAATCCAGCAACTTGTTTATTTATGTACTATTATTCATTTTTAAATGATATGTATTCTTTTAAATGATAGATATGATTATATCATACGTATATTTCTTTAACCTGTTCTATATGGAATTATAAACATTCCGCATGCTTAATTAAAGGGACATACCCTAGTTTTTAAACACTAAGGCATACTGTTTTACTATTAGAACCGTTTTTGAGAACAGAAATCATACTTCACTTACATTTTATGGTTTAGATTATTCATTTCCGCACATTCAAAGTGTTTTTGGTCATGCTGGTGCTTTTAATATCACAAAATGCATTTCTCATATTTTAAAAAACGCACGTGCGTCTGACAAGTAACAGTTATGGAGTCGAGTTTTAGTATATTTTTTTAGGGTATTTCACCATTTCAAAGACACAAACTCTTGTTTCACTCAAATGTAACTTTATCTAAATGTGTTACAGGTTTGTAGATTAAAGTCGCACGCCCAAGTTTTAGCCCGCGAAAATTAATTCTAATTTTGGTTAATCTACAAAACTGTAACAAACTTAGATCACATTTTTATAAAATAGAGTGAAAAAGCAGTTTTTATATCGATAAATACCATGGGAATCCCCGTGACCCAATAACTTGAAATAATTTTGAAAGTTAGTATTCTGATATCACCGGTAGATGTCGCTTGAAGCACAGAAATGCCTATGTCACGACAAATTTCCCAGAGTGCGCACAGACTTGGGGTGCGTTCCTTTCACCTCTCCTGGGCATGTTCCAACTGTTCTGTCCTCTCCAGATATCGTAAGACTTATTGGTTTTAAGGGTTTGTAACATTTTGTATTGGAATACTTACTTGTCTGAAATTTATTGTTAATGAAAATGTTCACGAACTGTGAAGAAAAACCTCACAAATGAACGACAAGCAAACGACAACAAATCGGTTGTTGATTGTGCGAACCGTGCACGAGAAAACAAACCGAACCAAAATGATAACGATCACGTGGTATATCAACGTCTGTGACGTTGAAACGGGAAAATCCCCTCTAAAAATAGATTAGACCTCGTCTGCTCAACGGTTTTTTTCTCAGACGCGCGTGCTTTTTTAAGAAAAACGAAAAATGCATTTTGTGGTATTACAAACACCAGGATTACCAGGATTACCAAAAAACATTTCAGGTGAATGGAAATGTATATTCTAAATAATAAAATGTAAGTAAAGTGCAATTTTATTTATGAGAAAATGGGTTTAATAGCGAAAAACAACGGCGTAATGGTTAACAACTAGGGCGTGTCCCTTTAACTAAACTTAGTATTAATTTTCATGGGTTGAAACTAGGGTCTGTCCCTTTAATATCAATATTATACTATTTTATCAGGCGGGGCAGGACTTAGCCCAGTGGTAAAGCGCTCGCCTGATGCACAGTCGGTCTAGGATTGATTCCCGTCGGTGGACCCATTGGGCTAGTTCTCGTTACAGCCAGTGCACCACGACTGGCATATCAAATACCGTGCTATACATGTGGTCTCTTGTCTGTGGGATGGTGCTTAAAAATATCCCAATGCTTCGTTAGTGCTAAAATCAAGCATAATTAAAAAGATAAATTTCCATATGGACAATGAAATTTGGTACACATAAACTATATTTGTACAAACCATTACCATATATATATATATATATATATATATATATATATATATATATATATATATATATTTATATATATATGTTTGACATGTAAGAAAAACTCACCGATATTCCGAGCGCCGAAGCGGTTCCATAAACTTACCGTAATAATCATGTGACGTCAAATCATTGATGACGTCAACAACGTTGGTGGCCAAGGGGATGACCAGCAGCACCTCCTAGGTCTTACTACACAGTTCACTTCCGGGTGAAAGTTCATTCACGGTCAGTACCCATATTCATGGGCGGATCCAGGAAATATTTTTAGGGGGTACCCAGAAAAAAGGGGCACATTGGCTCGTTAAAAGGGCATCTTAATAAAAGTTTAAATATTTGCAGTTAATATGAAAAAAACGTTTTGTTTAATGACACCACTAGAGCACATTGATTTATTAATCATCGGCTATTGGATGTCAAACATATGGTCATTTTTGACACAGTCATAGAGAGGAAACCCGCTACATTTTTTTATTAGTAACAAGGCATATTTTATATGCACCATCCCACAGACAGGATAGCACATACCACGGACTTTGATATACCAGTCGTTATGCACTGGCTGGAACGAGAAATAGTCCAATGGGCCCACCGACGTGGATCGATCCTAGACCGACCGCGCATCAGGCGTGCGTTTTACCACTGGGTCTACGTCCGGCCCCACAGTTAATATGAATGCGTCTGTGTATAGGTTGCATAGTACCAAAGAAGAGAGTACCGTGTCAAAGTCAAATATTTACGGAGTAAAAGCAGCTGTGGGTGTGATTGTTAGTAATATGTGACATTGATTATTTGTGCAAATACTATTATCCATTGACAATAAATAAATACACTTTTATTTGTTATACAGTTGTTATGCAGTATATACCAGAGGTTGAAACTAATGCGGGGTACCCCCAAAAATGGAACTGCAATTTTCAGCAAAAATGACGGTTGCTATTAAAAACATAAATTAAATCTCTTAAATGATACGTGACCCCCCATTTTCTTGCAGCTAGATTAGATGTGAGGTGCCACACTTTCTATTGCTGTACTTCCTGGGTGTGTTGAAACGCTGCTAATATCAGTTTTATTAGTAAACGTTAACATTATCGGCAATAGGAATTGATTTGGTCTAATGGAACCTATATATCACATTGTACGAACGGAAGTGTACACTAAATGACTAGCTGTGGTTTTCTGTAGCGCTAGCTGCATTAATAAAGAGTATTATAGGAGCTATGAGGCCTGTCGGAGCATTTTTTTTAAAGTGGGGTGGGCTAATGATCAGGATCGTTGTTAAGTATGGCACGAGATGTGGGCATGCTCTCACGGGGGAAATTTGAAAACTGGATGGATTTAAACGCCTTTTCTTGGCCTCTGAATAGCAAATTTAGCCATTTTTAAACAATAATTTTAAAACTATTTTGAGCATTATTTTGTATAGTATTATAACCCAAGAATGTGTTTTTTCCCCTTGGCATATTGATAGCAAATTTACCCATTTTCAGACAGTGATCACTCTTTTGGAGTTTATAACCCCAAAATTATTACTCTTAGATCTCAATCACTAAATGGTGAATTTTAACGTTGACCGGGGGCGGGAGAACGGTGAGGGGGACCCGGGGGAAAAGGCATAGAATCAACAGTATGACTGTCATATATCATTGTAATTTCACTTTGATAACCCTTTTTAAAGGGCACTATTCCAGGGACGGATCTGTCTAGGTAGGGCAGATATAGCCTTAAAAAATAAAAAATAAAATAAAAATAAAAAAAACCACTATACAAAGGAGCACTTGTAAGCCCTTGTAAATTAAACTTTAAAGGGCACTGTTCTAGACACGGCTCTGTCTAGGTAGATAAGTTATACATAAAAAACGATACAAAGGGGCATTTGTAAATTATAGTTGTAAATGGTATTATTCTAGAAACAGATGTCTAGGTAGGGCAGATATACATAAAAATGACAGCGCCTATTGTTCATTAGTAATTTTGAAAATCTACACAATTTCAAAGCAAAATCTATTAGGCTATGCAACTTTGATCACGCAACTTAAAGGCGCTCATTACTTGCGGTGAACCCCATTGAGACTCGGCAACACAGACACACATCTGCAAGCTTGCGCATATACGCATAACTTAACTTCATGTAGCTAAAAATGCTTTCGTGCAAAACTATTTTTTTACAAACAAAAAGGGCACTTGAACATTTTGAGGGCACTTGAGAAATATTTTGGGGGAAGCGTTTGATGATACCATCTTTCAGTTCGAATCCAAAGTACTTGGGGTCATGTTTAATGCCATCAGTACAGGTTCCATATAACACTCTTAATGTATGGCCCTTTGTTGCACGGCTTGTTGAATGAAGATAATTAAGGATGAGTAGTATGAGAAATATTGTATCGCCATATACAAGAATCTTTCAGAAATCTGATCTGACTTAAATTGATAACTTATAGACTGGAATTTACCTTGTTGTACTCCCAAGATCAGCTCGCATCCAAAGTTATTATGGTCCATCATATTAGAGGTTTGCCCAATTCTGCAAGGCTAAAATAAGGACATAATAACACTTCCCAGAATTAACTGCATGGAAGGCAAGAGGAATAATGTCAAGATGTGGTAATGTTATGGGATTGGTGTTGTTCAAAATTACCATATATGGTTCTACATCGGACTCCCTGGAAATGCCAGTTCCATTGATCACTATATCTTTAATGGAGATAGGGTTTTCCATGTCTCGCCATTTAAATAGTTAATATTAATGGGTACATAGCTGGTGATAAGTGTATGTGCAATGAACTTAACTGATATACAATCTGTCACCTGCCCAACTGAAAATAAGGACAGTACCATTACTGGTGATATGATGGGATGCCTCGGACAAATGCGATTGACGTCGTTTAGGACATTTGCGGATCTTCGCAGCAACTTAATTGAAATGATGTCCAGTTTGAGTTATACGGGCAACCGTTTGGAATTCGTGTTTGACACAAACATTGAACGATATGTGAAGGATGGCAAGAGAAGTGCGATGTGACTGTGCACCCATTGATATGAGAGGAGCGGGACGTACCTCACTGGTACAGCGCTATCCTGATGCGCGCGTCGGTGGACCCATTTGGCTATTTATCGTTCCAACCAGTGCTCCACAACTAGCATATAAAAGACCGTGGTATGTACTATCCTGTATTTTGGATGGTGATATAAAAGATCCCTTGATGCTAATCAAAAAGAGTAGCCGATGAAGTGGCGATAGCGGGTTTCCTCTCTCAGTGCTCCTTAAACATGTCTACGACTCCATATAACCGTAAATAAAATATGTTGACTGCGTCTTTGAATAAAACATTTTCCTTCCTTCTTTCGTCCATTGATATGAACGATTTAAAAGACGAGACGGTATTACCTGTTACACTGGACGCTTTCTGGACATCAGCCGACAACAAGTTACACAGGAAATTTATCATGGAAAATCTTGTCTCAAAGAAAGATACATGTATAGTGATTAGGGGAACTCGTAGAACCATGTATATCTATTTTAAACAACAATCTCTTGGCATTGCCACGTATTGATATAGATGCGGAGGACGCAAATGCAATACTCGTGCATTTAATTCCGGTTCGTCCAGTGTGGTGTTGCTATCCTTTGACACCGGTGTCTTTGTGCTAGCTTACAGTATTAGGCGAACCTCTAATATGATGGACTGAAAGAGCTTTGGGTATGAGCCGGTGTTAGGAGTACAACCAGGTACATTTCGGTCCATACATTAACAACTAAAGTCAGAGAAGATGTGTGCTTGATCCACATAACAGTGCATCATTAGCTGTGATAGTACTAACAAGATCTAAAGGCGAACTTAACATGTGTTTGAGTGACTCTGGGGAAGATCCTGATACCAGGTAGAATTGATCTGGACTTGGTAGAACAGGATTTCGTGTTTGAATCTGGATAGCCGTGCGATTCTTTAATGGACTAAGGTATTTTATTTTTCACTAATCAGGGTTTATGCCAGAGGGTAAAACGGGTATGGCTCGATACCCAAAGGTTTTGCAGATTCGTTTTTGTTTAAGTTAACAAATTAATTACTCTTTATCATTACTGTATGATTTTCTTAACCCATTCTCTTTCTGGGGGTGGCCCTTTTATATCCCCTGTTGACTGTGGTTGCATTAATTCCATAGCGCCATACCCAAATATTTCTTTCTGGCTGAAACGCCGACTATAACAAGAAAATTATCACTGATCTACCGCCAACAAGCTGTGCAAATAAGGGTCATATGATATGGGTGTCCTAAGTTGCACTGAACTGATAGCACTATGCTTGATCCTAGGTGCTTTAAATTCATCAAACTTTCTACTAACCAGCAGTTGTTACCAGACACTTTTCCAACTCCATGTAAATGCGTATGTACAATAAAACGATGTCCGAGCAAGTGAGGAACATGAAAGGTTGTCTGGATTATGGTTGACAAACAGCAACTTTAGGGTGTAAGAATCCAGTAATGTAAAGGAGCTGAATAATCAATAGACAAATTGAGGGGGCGGGGGGGGGGGGGGGGGGAGAGTTGGTCGTAATTTAAAGGTCACACCCTGATGATGTCATAATTTGACCTCTCTTGACCGTGAACATTATCCAATCCAAAATGTTTTTATTGTATATTGTAAGGGACTCTACTAGCTTCATTTTGATAGGTAAATCGCAGAATCGAACCACCTCGGTGGATCAATTCAATTGTTTGGGTTTTTTCTCGTTCCAGCCAGTGCACCACAACTGGACAAAGGCCATAGTATGTGCTTTCTTGTCTGTGGGAAAGTGCATATAAAAAATCCCTTGCTGCATTAGGAAAAATGTAGCGGGTTTCATCTAATGACTATACGAGTCCGAATTACCGAATGTTTGACATCCAGTGGCCGATAATAAATTAATCAATGTGCTCCAGTCGTGTCGTTAAACCTTTGATAGGTAAAATGATATGGTATATTGATATATGGCCATGTTATGTTAAATTTAGTTTTCCCTACCCCTAAATTTCGGTCACTTTTTCACAACGTTAATTTTATACACAAGGTAAAATTTCTCACTTATTGCCAGGAATCAGAATGTCCACCCTTGTTTTTATGATACCCTAATTATTTAGTTGGCCTCTCATGCATGCAAGAAGTCCCCAGCTACAGGACTATTCACATGTTAAACGCCGTATTTATATATCCTGTGTTTACAAGTTTCAGATATATAAATACTCCAAAATCAGTTTTGGATTTATAAATCTTGTACGTTTTACAATTTCCTGATTTGTAAATCCATAAAGTGAAAGTTTCTGATGTATAAATCTGTAAGATATTCGATAATAGGTTCAAATTTGTAGTGCATTTAGCCATAGGCGTACGTGCTCCCATTTTTTGTAGGGGGGCAGGCTGGTTTTTGCACAAATTAAACGAAAATGCCCAAACCTGCATAACATTTATCAGTCATATTAGCATTACCACCAAACAGCTATATAGGGTGCAACTGAGTCACTATTCATTTGTACATCGATTACAACTAATTTTGAGGGTAGAATGATGGAAATACATGGTAAAAATATCTCATGTTAGCACATTTTACCCGAATATCTGTGTAATTTTTGCCCGAATTGAGGTTTTGCCCCAGTACTAGGGGAGTAGTTGCCCCACCCTGTCTCATACGCGTTTAGCCATGTGTGTGTGTGTGTGTGTGTGTGTGTGTGTGTGTGTGTGTGTGTGTGTGTGTGTGTATTGCTGAAAAGATGGATTTATAAATCAGTAAGCTATATTAAAAAGTGACAAACTGCGCCCCATAGAAACGAACTAAACTACCGGATACGGAAACCCAGACATACGGAAATCAGTGTACCGGATATGGGACAAAGATATTTGGACATCAAAGTTTCAGAAACATTAACTAAAGTTTTTATTACAGGACACTTCAGGACATTAGATTTCTTTTTCTTATAGTGTATCTTTTAGGTAATAATGTAGTATTGACATCAGTAATTTGTGCTCATTCCACTCCCAGTCTTAAAGGTGTAATATAAAATTTTACAATGTAACAAGTCAGTGCTACCATCGACGTTTCAAACACTAAAGTAAACAGCATTCACCTAACGACAAACACACGAATACAATATTTACAGAAATACTATTCTACAATTTTCAGCTATGATACGTGAAACAAAATAGATTGCAATCAATTAACGTAAACAATCGACAATGTGGACGTAAACAGGGCGGGTACAGGCTAAAACGGAACCATTTTTGTTGGCTAAAATGGAACCTATCATGGCTAAAACGGCACCATATACAAATAGGTATAATATCCGCCCGGTCCCCTCCATTATTATTTTTAGTTAGGGTTAAGATTAGGGTTAGGGTTGGGGTTATGGCTGGGGTTAGGGCTAGGGTTGGGGTTAGGGTTGGAGTTAAGGTTAGGGGAAGGGGGGACCGGGCGGATATTTTTCCTACAAATATATATAACATCTTATTTTTAATTTCAGGATTAGGGTTAGGGTTTAGAGCGATGAATAGAGGTTGGGGGGGGGGGGGGGGGGGGGGGGGGTGGAGTGAATTCGGAAGTCTTTCCATTTTGATGACGTAGACTAGCCACACTATGTAATGTTAGTTGTTATTACTAATATTACGTATTAATAAATTATAACGTGATGTAAATACGTAAATTAAGAGCGCCAAGTGCATTACTACCCCATTCCCCCTCCCTGCCCCCTCTGTCTGAATTTCTTTTGATTTTTTTTTTACATTGGTACACTTCACTCTTTGTACATACTTTGATGCCTAATATACCGACCTCGGTAGCGCTGTGGTTAAGTCATCGATCTCCAGACTGGTAGGTACTGGGTTCGGATTCCAGTCAGCAAGATTGGCGTCTGGCTCTTGTCAGAGGCGGCTCCCAATGGGAGCGTTCTTGAACAGTTATCTGATGGAAGCACGTAAATAAATTTACCTGACCTGAAGATTGTTTGTGCAACTATCACTATCAGAAGTGACACAAAAACATTTCTTTTTTCTTTTAATAAATAATTTTTCATTTGAGTTAAGTTGTTTTGTTGGGGTTTTTTGTCTTATTTACTATTCTTCAAATAAATTTCAATTATGGTGCCGTTTTAGCCATCGTAGTTTCCGTTTTAGCCATAAATTTCGGTGCCGTTTTAGCCAACGCAGGTTCCGTTTTGTCCAATTTGGTTCCGTTTTTGCTTGGTGCCGTTTTGGCATGGTTCCGTTTTAGCTATAACCCAACAGGGCTAGCTCTGGGTTGGTTACGGTATTGTAATGGAAACTTTCGCCTACGTCTCAGTTACCGTTACGGGATATGGATGCCATTTCTTCGTAGCAGCGCCGCCACAGATCACAGCGGCACATTTCCCGCCAATATTATCACACGTTTTGTTCAAATAAAGTTGTAGTTGTATACATATTTAAGTTTCTTCACGACTGATACGCATCGGGTGCCATAACGATGTCTTTTGTATTGGTAATCCCTTAAAATTCGCAATGTACAATATCGTCTGGCTATTCTTATCCCTTGACTACCGTGTTGGTTGTAAGTAGTTTCCTCCGCTATCTTCTTCGGAGCACCACAAAAACTGCGTCTAGTAATATATATATATTTTTTTACATACATAAAACTATTTATTAACTGTAGGTATTTTAAAACCATATACTGTCCGAGATGAGCTCATGAGGAATATTTGGTGATCACTAATAGTAATACAGTGTTACACTGTTAATAATAACAATAAATTTATTAATTAAGGTCTAAGACTACACTACTAGCACAAAGTTAACATATTATGTACAGTTCTTCATCTCAGATCTGAGATACGCCACTACAATAATGCACAAAATACACACTAATATTAAAATGACATTCTACCACTACACTACTAGCAAACGGCTAGCACTGTAAGTACTTTAAAAACAACTACGATCACTTTTCGCACACTTATTTTGGCTTTGTACACAATGAATATCCTACAGTAATGTCACTTGAAATCCATATTTCGTAAATAGTACAGTTTTTTTAATCACAAGATTTTCTTCAGAGTGAAGTGCATTAGCAATGTTGAAAAAAAAGAAAAGAAAAATTATATAGCAATTTTGCATTGAAATGTTTCCAGCATTCTTAAAACGGAAACGTCATTCACCCAGTTTATTGTTCTTGTATAGAGATGTAAAGTGACGTCATTGAATTTTTTTTTTTTTATCTATATTATTGCAATGCTTCGCCACATTAAAATAAAAACTGGTCTACTTACCTTGACCTCTGTCAAAAAAGTCCCGAGAGCAGACAATGCAGTTTAAATGTTGGTATGTTTTTATTTTTCATAATTTTAGACAAACTATTAAGTTTCAAGTTTTAAAAGATAAAAGAAATAAAGAAATACATTTCGTCAAATATATCATAATTTTTTTTTTTTACTATGTTCAGAACTTCCTGTCTTGTCAAATCTTATGAAATAACACTTGTCAGTATTAGACTGATAGTAACAACATGCTGTGTTCTATATTTACCAACTGACCTGGAAAGGTGGGCAAACATCATTACTCTGATCACACATATATAATATATATGCATGTAGACAGGAAAGGGGATTTATACAAGTAGTGTATTTGCGTAGCTGAACCTCTCTAGATAAAGGGTGTGCTTGTTGATTGCTCCAACTAGATGGACAAAATTGTGTTTTAGCCTGTTCTATTAAGGTACTCATTTTACGACATATTATTTAATTACTGTAGAAATATTATTTTCTCCATAATCATGGATGATACGATGTCAGGGCTTTTTAATAAGTATAAACACTTGACCCAGCTGCATTTTCAGGGATTTATTCAGGCATTCTGTTGGTCCGAACAGGGGACACCTTTCCAAAAGAAAATGGCACTGAAAATGCCTATGTCTGTGCTAAAACATTCTCTCTCTATATATATATATGTATATATGTAGATAGATATATATATGTATGTGTATGTATATGTATATATACCGTATTTGACCGGAAATAAGTATCAAATTTGTATGTTTAATACACAAAAAAAATTACATTTTAATAATAATTGAGCAATGAAAACATTTAATTTTTTTACGGATTTGGCAATCTCAGATTGAAAACCCCCACTTATTTGGCGCCAAATTTGTCAAGTGATCAGAACGGTCATTCTGTTTTTTGTTTCCACTAACTATCGTCTCATATTTTGTCCTCAATTGCTGATATAATTGGTTGTAAAACTGATGTTTTTACTTTCTGGTACTTCAAAGAATTACTGTTTATGTTCAGTTATTGTTAGATAAAATATTATAAAAACATTTTCATTTTGGGGGTATACCTTTTCACTGAACTTTTAGCAAAAAACATTTATAAGGTGATGAAGTGGTGGTGTTTATCATTTCTTAAAATCATTTATCTTGGATGCCAAATAATATATTTACACCGCCTTTACACAAAAAAAACCTACATTTTAATTTTTATCAGCTGGCGATATTATTTGATCACAGCGATCGATTCGATGAAGATGAAAAATTGGTTGTAAAACTTTCTGTCATTGTATCCGACATTAGGGGATCAGTTTACAAACATCTTTATTGTTTTTCGTATATCTTGATTTTCTAATTAGCTTTTTGGTGATTTAGATAAAATAATATATTATCCAAATTCAAACATCTTTAAGTCGCATGATTTTCTAATTAGCATTTGGCATTTGTGTCCGGATATGGCGAACAACAGTTTAAACCCCACATTTAATGAGGCTATATGTTGTTGCCCTTTTTATTTGGCGTACATAAATTTTGTCTCTACTTATTTTGAAAGCAAAGTAAACAAAGTTTAAGAGGATGTATTGTCCAACTCATTTGTAAGTCCCATTCATCCTGTACTTTTTTTTCACAGATGTATTTCAGAAGTGAACATGGCTGAGGATCTTCCCATTGTGGGTGTGTGCATTGTTGCTGAACCAGGAAAATGCCCACCTAACCACATACTGGTATTGTATTTACCTCATTATTTTATTTATTATTATCTGACTTTCTAGGAATATGGTGTATTGTACATGTAGCTCAGTCAGTGATAGAGTACCTATCTTGACTAGAGGTGGAGGGAAGTGGATAATTTTGTCATGCTCATATACCACTAAGGTTTCGAGCATGTCTGTCCCGGGTCCTGTCTCTGGATAGCTAGAGACCTAATCCAGGACAGATGACTAGAGGCACTGATTTTCCGCAATCGCGGAATTGCGGACTGAATCACGGAAATACCTATCTCAAACAGAATTCCCGATTTTTTTCCAAAACATTATTTACCGTTAAATAGTGTATTTTATTAATTAAAATTTATTTTCCGAACTAGAAATTATAGACAACAACATCGGCCTGTGCTACGCTACAACACTAGTACCTTTGTATGTTACGCCAAATGTTTAATGTAGCACATCTAGACGTTTTATCAGTCATGTTTTCTTCGCTTGTTCCCGTCAATTTAACAGGGGAAACCGAACATTGTGAGCTAAAATTCTCCAACATTTATTCAAGTGAAAGATTTATTATATAGTGTTTGCCTATTAATTTATAATGTTTGCCATATTTCCGATCTCACAAAGGAATGCGGTATTTGCATACTGTATGCCAGGCTTTGTTAAAAATAAATGATACAAGTGAATTGGTTTGTAGTGTGATCGGTTGTAATTATTTTCAGGATAGTTTTGTAAAAAAAAACCTGAGAATGTCCAAAGTCTGCATATTCACAAGTTAAATTCCCGTTTTTACTGACATGTTGTGCCTCATAGCTAATTTTATTTATTTTATACCAGTATGCATTGTGTGTGTGTGTGTCAATGGAACAAAAACGGAATTTGTTTAATATTGAAATGGAAAAAACAGAATTTGCAAAATTCTGAAATGGAAAAGTGAAAAATGTGAAACGGAAAATCAGTGCCTCTACTTGACTTACAGTGTAACATTAGTTGATAGGATCAATCCCTCTTGGTGGACCTACATGTATTCTAGGCTGTTTTCTCATTCCAGCCATTATGTATGTGCTACACCACTTCAGGTATATCGATGGTTATGGCGTGTCACACTGTTTGTGATTGGAATCTGAGAATCTAATCCGTTTAATATTTCCCTAAATGGAACTTGTAATTCTAACAAGATACTTGTACCATCAATTTAAAAAAAATTAAATTAATTAAAGTATAGATCTATAGGTTGGCCGACATACAATATTCAGGCAATATCTGTTAGAAAATTTTATTTAAAAATCCATGCCCAGATAGTAATTATTATTACCGTAGCTACCTATTGGTCCAACCTGAGGGGACTATAGGTTTCATATCTCTTTCCTGTCTGTAGAGTTTTCTGGATGCTTTTTTCACAATGGCTTGAAATATTGAGCTGGAAATTTTTTGTATATAGCTTTATCTTACACTGTTACAGTTCAGGTTTCAATGTGGTTTACCCATTTTTGGCAGTGCCTCAATATATTGAGTTGCAATTTTGTGTATAGCTTCATCATGTTCTGTTACAGATCAGGTTTGACTTTCATGGCAATTTACCCATTTTTGACTCAGTTATTTATGGCTGTTGAACTTAGGGAGATATGAAAATATGTCTGAAGATATTGAGTTGAAATTTTGTTTGTAGCTTTATCATGTACTGACCATTACAGATTATGTTTAACTTTCATGGTGATTTACCTATTTTATGACCCTTGAAATTAGGAGATACGAAAATGTGTTTGGCCTTGTAGGGATCATGTATTTCTTTAGCAGTACTTTCAGAATGCTTATTTTATTTATTATCATCAAATCCTGAATTAATTATTCACTTAGCACGTTGTAAACCAAAAAATTAAAATCCACTAAACCGACCCTAATCTAGCTGGCGAAATGGCTCGAGTGGTAGAGAGAAGTTGGGGTCACTGTAACGTACATTTTGGATCTTAATGCATTTCAGAAACAAAATCACACAACAGACATCAAGACACTGACTTGTTAAGTGTCATAGCTCACATAACATCTTGTCGGTCTGTTGTTTTAATTTGGCTCCAGACTATAGAACAATGCATGTCCAATGTCACATTGTTTACAGTGTCATGGAAAGTTGTGGAATTTGCTTGGTAAATAAGTGTATGAACCCCAAGTGACCAGTCAAGCCTTGTTTAATTCTCAGCCAGATTTTATTCAGTAATGCCAGAAAATACAAATTAAAAGATTCCTGTTTGTTGAATGATATTAGTATATCAATATGCGGTGATAGTATGTTTAAATTTACTAAGTTGTGTTTATCATAAATTGTGTTGGGAAACACTTATTCAATAGCTATATTATGGATTAAAATTTAAAATACTGGCCAGTGGGGGTGAGGGTTTTTGTTTGCTAGTTTTCCCTGAGTGTATTGGTAACTTGCATATATATGGCAAGCTCCCATTAAGTTTTCTTCTGCTGGTGTTATTTCAGATTGATAGAACTTACAATGGTTCAGAAGAAGCCGATTTGTGGAAGGACGGTCTGTTTGGTAGACGAGTCACTCGCTACCTGTGTCTTGAGAAAGCTGTGCCGGCAGAGGTGGGTGAAGTCAAACTCAAACCTGTATTTCCTTGAAACTGATTAAAATGTGGTTAATTCAAGGAATGTTTTATTAGCCAAATACTAAATGTTGTAGCCACTTTATAAATATAAAAATTAGCAATTGACTAATTTGGCAATGGATAGGGTGAGCCCTGCATTGATTTATTGTAGAGCAGTAATGGTGTGTTTGCTTTGCGTAACAATACATCAGCTGTTGGATGTCAAAAAGATTTGATAATTGTGACATGGTCCTTGAGAAAACCTGCTACATTTTTCCATTAGCAATGAATGAATGAATGTTTAACGACACCCCAGCATGAAAAATACATCGGCTATTGGGTGGCAAATTATGGTAATGCTAACAAATAAAGTGATGATTAACATCAATATAAAAATTCAAGATTTAAATAAAAACACAGTGTAAAGAACTGTGCAAAAATACGAATATCACAGATAGATACTGACTTTCATTCAAAATTTTAGTTGTATTTTTAAAAAAACTAGGGGATTTGTGCTGTATTGGCCATTAGCAGTGTAGCAAGGAATTGGAGAATACTGAACGAGCTATTAGGCAATTCTGTTTGTCTTGCACCAGTGAATTGATGTCCTTCCCTCGCCAAAGGCTCTGGAAGGACAACACCAATTCACTTCTGCAAGATAAAGTATTGACGAGTAGCAAGTTGGGAATTCTATTTATTACCCATTATCAATCTTTATAATTTTATGGAAGATTTTCAAACGACATTGAAAACATGTTGAGAACAAGAGACAGCATTGCATCATAGCTGTGACATACGAATCACTGATGGCGAAAGTTAGTTGTTGACATGACTGCCACCATGGAAACTATTCTTAGACATAATTAACTGCAGCATGCACTAAAATGATCAGCTATAACAAACAGTTTGGAAAATACGGATTATGACATAAAAATGTATCTAGGGTAAGAATTTTCTTTCTTTCCCCACTTCTCTCTGCCCATCTGGGTAATACTTTTTTATGTTCAGTCACACAGCACACACAGGGCAAAACATGCCACAGCATTTGATATAGCAATCATGGGACACTAGCTGGATAATGGGTCTACCAAAGGTGTTCACTTACATTGTATATGATAGGGTTCAAATCTGCAGTAGTTTTGTAAACACTGGGGTTTTTTTCAGTACGATAGGGCGGGATGTAGCTCAGTGGTAAAATGCTCCCAGTTGGTGGGCCCATTGGGCTATTACTCATTCCAGCCAGTGCACCACAACTGGTATATCAAAGGCAGTGGTATGTGCTGTCCTGTCTGTGGGATGGTGCTGTCCTGTCTGTGGGATGGTGCATATAAAGATCCCTTGCTATGAATGGAAAAATGTAGCGGGTTTCCTCTCTGAGACAGTATGTCGGATATACCAAAATATTTGGCATCCAACAACCAATGATTAATAAATCAGTGTGCTCTAGTTGTTAAACAAAACAAACTTTAACTTTTAACTTTGTTTCAGAACCAGGATGTTCTAGTGGATGTGGCCCTAACCAATGAAAAGGATCCTGTTCCTGCTGGTTTCACCGTGGTAGAATACACACACGACACAAGTTTGTTTTCTTAACTCACACTTCTAGAAACGTTACAACATCCATTAATAAAAGAAAACCATAAAACAAATACAATACACCATAAGAATCTTGTATCAAAATTCAAAAATATATTTTGAGATTATATATAATTAGTTTAAATAATATTTATTGCTGCAAATCAATACAGTGGTTTGGGATTGGCCAACAGGCTAAGTAATGCCTATATTAAGGTCTTTCCCTACATTTAACACTTACGCATATTTGATAAATCAAGATGACACAAGCAAGTTAATAAGATATGTAATTGAAGTATATCCCTCCCCTCTTCCTAAATAAAACATTTTAAAAGCTACTGCATTGTTAAACTATCTTTGACAAAGTTTTGACAGGTACTATAGTACTGTGATATAAAACCTTAACTATAAACAAATGTAACCTCTTATTGTTATCTGATTGACTTGTTTAAGATGAGAAAGCCATAAGGAAACGTTGCCTGTGTATTCGATGGATGAACCCGTCTATGACAAATAGTGCTATCACTGATCTCGTCTTCACGCCAAAAGGAACACGGCGACCTCCATCAGGCTACACACTAGTTGGGTAAGTGGTTGTGAACAGCACAGGCCAGGACATAGTCCATGGTAAAGCATTCTCCTGATGCATGGTCGGTTTGGGTTCAATCTGTATCGGTGTCGGTTGGCCCATTGGGCTATTTCTTGTTCCAGCTAGTTGATCACAACTGGTATATCAAAGGCCATTGGTATATGCTATCCTGTCTGTCGGATGGTAATATAAAATATTAATTGCTACTAATGGGAAAATGTACCGGATTTCCTCTCTAAGACATGTCAGAATTACCAAATGTTTGACATCCAGTAGCCGATTGTTAATAAATCAGTGTGCTCTAGTGACACAGTTAAACCAAAACAAACTTTAACCATCTTATCACCAATGCTGGTTACAATTTTTGAAGTGTCTCTGTAATTATTTTTATGCTTGTGAACATTTAAACCATGATTGTGTTGGATACAATTTTAACTAGGAGACTGATTTCGTTTTGCACAGAGAAATGAACCACTTGTCTTTGTGTTACAAGATGGGCAAGCTGCCACAGCTAAAAATAGTACAAGATGGATCGGCAGCAAACCTTCCATACCCCATGTCGGGCAGTGCAGTCATTAACATGTGAGTTTTATCCTATACATTATCTTAGCTGGGTTAATATTATAAAGAGTATCCTGAAGTTGCTGTAATTATGAGGTGTTTTTGACTAATAATATCTTGGGGTGGGATGAATAACGGTTCATGATATTCACAGTTTTAGACTCATGTTTTTTAGTGAATCATTTTCAATTTACATATGGATTTTTCTAATTTTTATATTTATTTTTTATTTTAAACTTATTATTTATTTATTTAATTTTATTTTGTAAAATGATACATCAGCTTTTTGGCAGCTTGCACTCTACTGAAGCTAGGGGTATTTCAGCCAATCACAGTGCTCGATTCTTCTGCACCCTACAACTTGCCAATCCGGCAGTAGAATAAAACCTTTACACATGTTTCATTTCAATGATGAAAATAGAAAAAAGTAAACGTGTTAACGTCAAGAATTATAAAATGGCACCCAGTTTCCATCATATCATTAATGATTTAGTATCGCTAATAAAATAAATGTTTTCATTGCTCAAATCATAGATAACTTATTGTGTGTATAAAACAGATAAATGGTTAGAGGAATGGGGCACAATAGAGGCTGTTATAAATACTGGTTAATTTGTAAAACAGTAAGCTATTGAAACATTGAATAGCTGACATGTTTCATTTCAATGATGAAAATAGAAAAAAGTAAACGTGTTAACGTCAAGAATTATAAAATGGCACCCAGTTTCCATCATATCATTAATGATTTAGTATCGCTAATAAAATAAATGTTTTCATTGCTCAAATCATAGATAACTTATTGTGTGTATAAAACAGATAAATGGTTAGAGGAATGGGGCACAATAGAGGCTGTTATAAATACTGGTTAATTTGTAAAACAGTAAGCTATTGAAACATTGAATAGCTGACATGTTTCATTTCAATGATGTAAATAGAAAAAAGTAAACGTGTTAACGTCAAGAATTATAAAATGGCACCCAGTTTCCATCATATCATTAATGATTTAGTATCGCTAATAAAATAAATGTTTTCATTGCTCAAATCATAGATAACTTATTGTGTGTATAAAACAGATAAATGGTTAGAGGAATGGGGCACAATAGAGGCTGTTATAAATACTGGTTAATTTGTAAAACAGTAAGCTATTGAAACATTGAATAGCTGACGTGTTTCCACACACATCGCTATTATTTTATATTTTCTTTTTTTATAACTCTTCATTAAGAGTAATCACTGATATGTGGAGTGTTATCGTAGAGACCCCTTGCTAGTCTGCTACCTGTCCAATCGGAGAGAATTATAGATTTCATCTTTTTCCAGATGTTTTTTTCACAATGCCCCAAGATATTTAGCTGAAATTTTGTGTATAGCTTTATCCTATACTGTTACAGATCAAGTTTAACTTTCATTGCAATTTACCCATTGTTCATAGATTTATGGCCCTTGAACATAGGAGATACAAAATTGGTTTTCTGAACTTTTGTTTTTGTAATGCCTGAATATATTGAGATGAAATTTTCTGTATAGCTTTATCAAGTACTGTTACACATAAAGTTTAACTTTCATGGTGATTTACCCATTTTTAATAGAGTTATGGCCCTTGAATATAGGAAATACAAAAAATTGTTGGGCCTGGTAGGTGACATGTGTTGCTTTAGTAGTACTCTCAGAATGCTTGTTATTACACTGATCAGGGATCAAAATCTTACAGATTTTTCTGAAATCACGAATTTTTGTTCTACTGTAAAACTGTTGCTGTCCTTGTTCGTTGACGAAAAGCTCATAATTGCCCCATGCTTTTCAAGACTGTTACGTTTTCTGAAATGTTTGTCTTCAGTCATTGTTACATGTATATCTTACCTCTTTAATTGACTTGTGCATTGTTTATATTGAATATTCTGTAAATTAACTTTAAGAAATTTCATGCTAAGGACCCTTCTTACTACAGGGATTAAAGCTTACTGATTTACATGGAATTTTGTGTTTTAATGCACCTGAAAAGTGTTGCAGTTTCTCATAAACTATCCCCTGTATCTGAGTGTTACCATAAAATTAAACTGAGCTAATAACCATTCACCAAGCGAAAAATAATAGTGTATAATGTTTGAGAAAAATACTAGCCCCTTTCAGAAGCGTTTATATACCCTATGTAGCATAGTAATAGTTGATAATTTCCACTAGCCCAGACCAAACATTTCTCTAGTCAGGACAGATGGGTAGCTCTAGTCGGGACTGATGGGTACATCTAGTCGGGACTGATGGGTACATCTAGTCGGGACTGATGGGTACATCTAGTCGGGACTGATGGGTAGCTCTAGTCAGGACTGATGGGTAGATCTAGTCAGGACTGATGGGTACATCTAGTCGGGACTGATGGGTACATCTAGTCGGGACTGATGGGTAGCTCTAGTCAGGACTGATGGGTAGCTCTAGTCAGGACTGATGGGTAGAGGATTTGTCGAACCCTGGTAAATATAACTTGACATTTGGTGTTATTGATTACAATGTGAGAAGTGCATGTGCTACCTTATTTTGCAGGACAAATGTGGGCTCATCCTTACCGTATTCGATAAACCCAGCGTCGCAGGCTGTGAGAGGTATTGGCGATGCCCAACCAGCCACCGGTGTTTATAAACCTCAGCAGACTGTCAACAATTTGTCCGCTCCAGGAACAAATGGTATGAATGGATCTCTTCAATGTCACATCATTTTCAGTGGGTTGTGAAAGCTTTTAGAAATGTAACATCAACCCCTGCAATTGTCCACGGCAATCAGCAATGCTGTGGAGATTTCCATGGAGTTTTTAATTCTCTGTGGCACTTCTTTGGGGTTTTTTTGTTGTATTTTATGTGATTTGATTTTTCACAGCAATGAGACGAGGAACAATTTGTTCAGTATTGCATTTTGATCCCAGGCTTCTGCAAATTCACATTTTGCTAAATAAAAATAGAGCAGTTATATTGAATTGAAAAATACATTTAAAAAAAAAAAATCCTTGGAAACCAAGATGGCATTCATAGCATCAATGAAAGTATTGCGTATAATAATGCACATTTCAGAGGCCTTTTGTAGTTTTTCTGTGTTACTACATTGTGTTTTTTTTTGGGGGGGGATTGATTTATTTAATTTTTGCTACACTGATGTATTTCTGTTGGTAGCTTTCATCCAATTTTATTGCTGTTATAGTTTTAATTTATTTGTGTAATGAAAGTTTATTTCACTATTTTGTACCTTCAACAGTTGCACCACGACTGGTACATCAGAGGCTGTGGTATGTGCTATCCTGTCTATGGGATTGTGCATATAAAAGATCCCTTGCTGTTAATCGAAAACAGTAGCCCATGAAGTGGCGACAGCGGGTTTTCTCCCTCAATATCTGTGTGGTCCTTAACTATATGTCCGACGCCATATAACCGTAAATAAAATGTGTTGAGTGCATCATTAAATAAGCAATTTCCTTCCTTCCTTCTTTCAACAGTTGAGTTATTACTAAATATATGTTTGAGTGGGATACCATTATCCTAGTATTTTTATGTTTTTCATGTTTTATGTTCTATTTTAAATATTGTTTTCATTTTAGCCCTGTCTGGAATTCCTTGGGAGTTCAATGCTAAATTTCACAACCTTTCCAAACTGCAGAATGTGAGTACATGTATATAAGTCATATGCAGTTATAATACTATTTATTGTTTAATGTAAATCTATGTAGTCAAACAGTCATATTCAGGAGGGTGAACAATTGAAGTTGCTCGCCAGAATGGTTTTTATGCCTTGCGTTAGACGAATGTGATGTGATAGAACACGATGGTACCAGTCAAACTATTCATGCAGTTTTGGCCTCTTGAATATTCCACTGTGTTTAGCAGTTACCTAAAGGCCAACACAAATATATACGGTGATTTAAAATAACAGTATGATGGTGTTGGCAAACAAGTGTCTACTTAACTGAACTGAATATTACATATCACATTTCATTACTTGATGTAGCTATAAAGCTAAGTAGTCTTTTTACCCGTGTAAAAGTCAGTTTTTTAAACATGTCTCCAACTTTACCTGTTACAAACTACATGTGTTTACATACTTGCTGATCATGATTCACCAATAAGTGAACCTTTTGTTTATTCAACCAGGTTTTTTTCGTTAGTATTGGTCATAATTCCTGGGTTTTGGGGGTTTCTGTAAATCAAGAAGAAAAATATTTTGATTGTTGTTGTTTTTACAAATATGTTATGTTTTTTGTACCTTTTATCTTTTTTTTTAAATTCAAGCTTTCTATAAAATCCATGCACTTCTTAGCTAAAAATGTATATTTACAAAAATCAAACATCATAAACAAATTCAAGGACTTTTCAAGCTCTTTTTGAATCATAAGCCAATATTCATGGACTTTGTGACTATTATAGAGGTTTTGATTTGTTAAACCATTACTTGTTCTTATCCTTTTTCAGATATCTATTCCTGTTATAAAATACAAGACAATTATGGATATTGAAAATGAGGTAAGAGTTTTGGTCATTTTGTAGCAAATAAAAACCCACTTAAAAATTATGAAAGCTTTTAGAACTGAAAAATAATGCAGTAGGATTCTTATTTCCACCCCTTCAAACTGTGGAGCAGGTCTTGCTTTAGCACTTGCCAAATTCACAAATTGCAATTTTAAAAACAATTGGCAAATTTTATTTTAATTTGGCGAAATAATTTCGTCTAATAATTGATATTTTGCTATAAAAAAACGGCAATTTTTAAAGTTTAATTGATATTTTGCTCTAAAAAAAACGGCACTTTTTAAAGTTTAATGGATATTTTGCTCTAAAAAACCCGGCAATTTTTAAAGTTTAATGGATATTTTGCTATAAAAAAACGGCAATTTTTAAAGTTTAATGGATATTTTGGCAACATTTTATGCTGACCCAGAGCTAGCCCTGATAGAGACTATTTTTTTAATTAAACGTGTATTGTATATTTTGCAACATTACTATAAGCCAAGATCATTTTAAAAAATTTCAACTCCTATTAATTGAGGGGGGAGGGGGGAGAATTGTATCTATATTTAATTACTGCGTACGTTTTTTTCTTATTCTATTGTTGCTATTTATTTAAAAAAAAATATATATATATATTCTCCGGTGACGACTGATGTTGGGTAGTCGCACGGTTTGACAATAATATTTGTTTGTTTTCAGTACAACTATGATTTCCACATAGAGAGATCTGTAAAACAGGCAGGGAGGCTGCCAGAAGGAACATGACACTGACCAAACCGGACACCAGCTCGTCGGCATAATTTAGTGGCCGTTTACAGTTATCAACATTTTTATTAACACACAAACCAGGCCAGAGGGGCATAATACTGTACACTGTACACTTATAAAACAAACATGAAAAAAAAAAAATTGAAATAATTTTCCATACAAGATCAACATTGTTAGTGTATACTTTTAGAAAGAAAATGGGTTATCAAAAGATTATGGCCTATTCGCTTGTGAAAATGTTGATAATTGTAAACAAGTGCTCAATGATATGAATTGTAACAGAAAGCCGAAGTGAACAAATCTAATGGCAGTGTACTAATACAGTAATATTACGTAAATGTGAGCTTTTCATTATGTTGGATTTCTTGCTTGAGGTTTTGTACATGTATATATATATTGCTTCAGGAGTATCAGGACAGTTGTTTGCTTTCAGCATTTACTCTCTCTTAGCTTGATGCATCTGCATTACACACACCATTCTCTTATTGAGAAGAAGAACAAGCAATTGATATTCCTTTATGGTTTTTAGTTTCCATGCCATTCTGCAGTGTTGTGTATCTGTGCATTGCTTAAACCCATTCTTTCATTCACAAGTGTTTGTAAAAGCGGGGCCTATCTATGTTCATGCTATATCTGTCTATTCCTACACAAAGACGAAGGACTGAATTACAAAGCATGATCACATCACGATTATTTTAGAAGGAAGGAATGTTTTTATTTAATGACACCTAAGCACATTTTAATTATGGTTATATGGCTGAGCACCACATGGATAATAAGAGAAGAAACCCACTTCCACTACTCAATGAGCAAGGGAGTCTTTTTATATGCAGCATCCCAGACAGGATAGTACATAACATAGCCTTTGTTACACCAGTTGTGGAGCTATCTTTGATTCTTTGTGATTAAGTATTTCTTTAGCCAAGTAAGAAATATGTCACATGTGAAAATGAAATGCTGCCATTCACCAATAGTAAACATTGATACCAATTTATCTTAATATTTTATCTTTATTGATCTCTCTGTTGCTGTTATAATCTTTTGTTAGGTGCAAGTTTGCAAGCTTTAGCTGCTAGTTTAAGACATATAATCAAAACAGAGTAACTGTTTTCATCACAGGTTTTTAAATTTTAGTTTTCTGTTATTTTATTTCATGTTTTAACACTTTACTACAGAGTTCTTTCTTTCAGAATGTCATTCTGTTTTGTTATTTAGTCAGTAATGCAAATTATATGGTTAAAATTAATAAAGAAACTAATATATTTGTCCATTTTAAAAACATTTGTTTTTTACTTATTAATCACGAATTGTTTTGAGGTAAAAGTTAGGACAATATGACATTGAATTCATGCCTTACATGTATATAGAGTTTATTATACAAGCTTTTGGGTCTTACAAGAGCTAGGGTAATACATGGATCCTGATACAAGTTTCATAAAATCAAGACAAGTCACACGCGAGTAATAATTTCTTTATTATCCACATTATCCATAATATTATTTTTATGAATAACAAGGACCGTTTCAAATGTAAATTTGAGAAATAAAGTCGTTTTGGTAAACGATTACACAGCTAGGACTGGGGAAGCCGCATTATGTTATGATGTTTCCACTGAAATTACTCAATTCGTTGTGCCCATGAAATGATTATGACACACGTGTGTTATACTGGATATATTTCCCTGTGTATCTTGAACTATGTAGATAATAAATATTTTATACCCCTATATTTATCCCTTTACGGAAACAAGTTTTAAAGATGTACATATACACGACAGGAGATGCACAACATGACTCGAGAACATGTAAAAAGGTATCACTTATTTAGTTTATTCCAAAAATGTAGCATAGTGTATCGAAGGACAAAATTAATGAAACTGAACTTTTGAAAATTAAATCTAATATTGCATTTTATAACATCTGAAATTTACTACCATTTTTCTTGTTTAGATTATCACTCTTAGTACATCTGCTTTTATTGTTATAAAAATGTTCTTGACATAATATTGTATGCTCAAGCATTAGCAGTCATTAGAAATTGTCATCATCATCTGTTAGTGTTAGATTTGGTTTTAGTAAAAGTAATATCCCAGTGTGTTATATGCATCTAAGTGAATCAATAATATTGTTAAAGGAGGAAAGCAATGTAAATACATTTTTTATTTAGCATATGATAAACATGGTCCAAACCCTAAATCTTTTTATCTCCTACCTTTCTAATTTGAGGGGACTATAGATTTTGTCTTCGTCCTTCTGTTTGTCTGTCTGTCTGTCTGTCTATCCATCTGACCCTCACATGGTTTTCTGAACTTTTTTCCTCAAGATATTGAGCTGAAATGTGGATAACTTTATCATGTACTGTTACAGATAAGTTTGACTTTCAAGGCGATTTACCCTTTTTTTTAAAGAGTTATGGCCCTTGAACTTAGGAGATACAAATATTTGTTGGACCTGGTAGGGTAAATATATTGCTTTAGCAGTAATCTCAGAATGCTTGTTGAACCTAACCGCTTGTTCCTTGCCTTTGCTTTGTAGATTTGCATGAATATTTACCTTTTATTTATGCTGACTTTGAAATGTTTCATGTATACTGATGGAAAGAAATAAGGGAACACATGGTATTTTAGACCAAATTTAATTCACTACTAGCGTAGTAATGTCTGTATTTCATACCAAGTTGTAATGTGCGATTGAATGTCTGTAGTGTTGAATGTACTGCCTATATGTTCCAGTCAACTTCTGACAATATGAATTTATTTTTGATGCAGTCATTATTTCTTGTTGCTATCTGTGTGATCCTTTATTTCTTTCCATCAGTATATAAAAGAGGCCTAGTTTGCCATTATTAATATTGGATTGAAGTTGTGTGTCCAATTATTGTTACTGGGTATCAGGTCTTTTTCTCTTTCTTTTTTTCCTTCTTTTTTTGGCATGTCTATATGTAGACCAATGGTTCATGGGGATATTTAAGCAAGCATGTTTTTAGTGGGGGTTGGGGGTGGGGAGGAGTTTGAGGATAAATTTGCTATCATGAGTGTCCTGCTGGCAGGAATATTTATTGTTATTTTACAGTCTATTAGATGGCTTTTCTGATATTCTGTGGTAGCACTATTTTCCATTATTATATTAATTCGTACTTTTCTATTAAGTAACGAGATTCAGTAAGTGCATAGTCCATTTCTTAGTCAATCAAATGCAATATACAAGTCGCTGTGCTATTGTGATTATTATGTTGATTTTTTTATGATGTATCTCGTTTTGTTTAAGATAACTTTGTGTTATTTTCCTCAAGACAGTTCACATTTAAGACTGTACAGTAGTTACAATAAACATTTTAAATTATATACTTGTGTACTGTTTGTTGAAGGGGTTTATGTTTACTCACCTGTGGACAAACAGAGGAACACTGTCCGTTTATTGTTCGATTTCTTGTCTTATCTGTTTCATGTTCCAGTTCAAATATTCTCTTTGGCAAAAAAAAGAAGAAAAAAAAGTGCCAGCAGCACGTTATGATTATCTAGTTTTACTATTCAAACACAGTCTGATTAAAATTAACTCTACTGGTCTACCAGTAGATCTAACAGCATTGAGTGGAATCCCATGTCCAGGTAACATTTCATCTATAAATAACAATTTAAATATCGAGCAATTACACTTCGCCTTTTATAGCGTTATTCGGGAGCATACAAATTCTAAAAATATCAGGCGAGACTATTTATACAATAGGTGAACTTGTTGGTCTATTTCAACATTGAAAAAACAGGGGGGAAAGTGCAGTAATAAACTCTGTATTGTATACTAGTATAAACAGATTTTATAGCTATACCATCACAGGTTTTTTTTTTCATCTTGAAACGAATTGTATATAAAATTTTGTATTGAAATTAGTTTCCGGCATACTTCGTAATTCACCCGAATATTTTCAAATCACTTTTTTGCATGATTTTGCAAGTACGGTTTTGATTGGTCGAATGAAAGGTCAACTGGACATCACCTCCAACGGGCTGCCCCGAATCGCTGGCCTGACAAGTGTGTCACCAATCACTTGCATCTAATCATGTTTCCCAATCACAATATACAAAGGTGAGGATCATTAATCGTTAGGTTTATTATTTCATTTATTTCAACTTATTTTCGTGCTTATATCCAATTAAGCTCCAAGCATGCTGTCCTGGGCACACACCTCTGGGCATTCTGTTCAGGACAGTGTGATAGTGGTTGGTGAGAGAGAAGAGGGTGTAGTGGTCTTACACCTACTGACTGAGTCGTTAAAACGCGCTATGGGTGGGAGCCTGTCAACAGAACAGAACTTTATTACAACTGGCCATTACACAATGGCATATGAGAAACATATAATAATATTTTACAGTGACAAGACAGGCTTAACAGGAGATAATAAGATACTTTAGTAATGTAATGATAATATGATATACTGAGCAACAGAAGAGAGAAACGCGCATGTTAATTTTTTTTTTTTTTCTTAAATCAAAATTAATTTATTTTAGTATTAAATTTTTAATGCCATCTAGGCAATATCAAATGTTTAATTTTTTCTTGATGATTAGCCTAACGATTTGTGATATCTCTGTTCACGTAATCATGCAGTGTAGCATCCCTTGCAAAAAAATTGGTAAATGACAAGGAAGGAAATAGTTTATTTAATGACGCACTCAACACATTTTATTTACGGTTATATGGCGTCGGAGTAAACGACAAGTGCTGGTTCGGTCGGCTAACAAATAAGCAAGATTCATTTAATGTATGTGATCATGTGTTTTTTAACCACCCACCTGAACTTACAAAATGGCAAAGAACACTCGTTAATAAAACCTGTTATATAACGGGACTATAGAGAAGCTCGTTAAAATAAAGTTCTCAGAATGAAAGAAAAGGAAAGGAATATTGGTTTGGTGACACCTCAGCACATTTTAAACAATGGCTGTTTGGTGACACCTCGGCACATTTTAAACAATGGCTGTTTGGTGACACCTCAGCATATTTTAAACAATGGCTGTTTGGTGTCTGGTGTGATTGTTTCGACATTTGGTCGGCGGAGAAAGAAAACAATTAGCTGCTGCCAGTTAGGCAATTCACACTAATACAGCAGCAAAGTTTACACAGACAGGGCAGAACATACCATGGCATTTGATGTACCAGTCATGGAAAACTGGGTGGAATGGCAAAAACTCAGTAGTGGGTGATTGAGCCTTGTACACATCATTTCAACTTATTTTCGTGCTTATATCGAATTAAGATTCAAGCATGTTGTTAATTGTTGGTAGTTATTGAGAGAGAAGAGAGTGTAGTGGCCTTACACCTACCCATTGAGTCGTTAAAACTCGCTCTGGGTGGGAGCCAGTATCGAGGTGCAAACCCAGTACCTACCAGCCTTATGTTCGATGGCTTAACCACAACACCACCGAGGCCGGTTTCTACACATCGAACCTCAAACGAGCGATGTACCACTGAGCCCGTTTCTCAAAATGAAACTCTGTTATATATATTCAAACTGACAATATTCTATAGAGAATACTGCATGATCCTTCGCAACTCGGGAGAGTGCTTCACCACTGACGTATAGTCCAATCTGATAGTCCGCTATTAACAAGTGGAGCTAATTTTAATCAGATTGAGGTATGATTAATTTTCTGGACTTTCCAGAGTGACCGTGAAATATGTGGACCGAAGAAGGAAGGAAATGTTTTATTTAACGATGCACTCAACACATTTTATTTACAGTTATAGGGACCACATATATATTGAGAGAGGAAACCCGCTGTCGCCACTTCATGGGCTATTCTTTTTCGATTAGCAGCAAGGAATCTTTTATATGCACCATCCCACAGACATGATAGTACATACCACGGCATTTGTTACACCACGAGAAATAGCCCAATGTGTCCAGCGACTGGGATCGATCCTAGCCCAACTACGCATCAAGCGAACACTTTATCACTGGGCTACGTCCCGACCCTATGTGGACTGAATTCACAAAGCTAGTTTTTTTCTTTCTTAAATGCATTTAAGAAAAGCAGACAGTAAATTCAACCCTTACTGTTTAACAACAGACAATTTGTTTTGTTTTTTAAATATATTTAAAATATTTATTTTCTTCAACAGTATAATTATGATGTTGTCTATAATACACTGGTATAGAACATGCAAGTTTCAACAGATTACAATAATTTGATATAAACGTGCATATTTAACAAGTAAATAACTACTTGGGAGATTTGAACCAGAAACACTGTAACCGTGTACTGCTGTATTAACTGAACGTTTTCCTCTAGCTATTCAAGGACAGTGGCACTGACGCTTCTACGTGTTTCTGATATCCATTTAGGAAGTCTTTGTTTTCACTATCGAAAGTTACTTCCATATCATGGATGTTTCAAAAATGTGTTTAGATACAGATTGTTCTCGGTACCGGTATACACACTGTGTAAATAACCAAACCAGGCCAGTAAGAACCGGGGGTTCATGACCCCCTCCCCCCCCCCCCCCACTCGTGGATGAACTCCCCCCCACCCCCACCCACCCACACGCACACACACTTGAGGATGAAAATATACTCTTTTTGTTGTCCTACTCTATATCAGCAAGATTAAAATGTGGCTTGAACGTCCATAACCATAGGCGTACGGACTCCCATTTTTGAAGTGGGGCGCAGACTGGTTTTTGCCCGAATTAAACAAAAATGCCCCAATCTGGATAACAAAATTTATTCATAGTGGCATTACTGCCAAACAGCTATCGGCCCTATAGGGTTGAAAACAAATCACAATGCATTTGTACATGGCTTGCGACCAAGTTTGTGGATAGAATGATGGAAATACATGGTAAAAATGTCTCATGTTAGTACATTTTCCCCGAATATCTTTATAATTGTTGCCCGATTTGAGGACTTGCTCCAGCAATAGAGGGAGGGGGGCAGCCCCGCCCACCTGTTTCATACGCTTATGCTCTTTACTAGACACTGTACCCGCAACTCCAGATATAGTTTCCACGGGCCTGCAAATTGGAAAGCTAAATACGAAATACATAATTTTTAATATCACTTAAAAAATAACATGTCTGCTGTGGTTCACAGTGTGACTTGGCGTACTGGGGAGGCTCGGCCCACAGTGGAACATTCCGAGTTTTGAACCATCTTGCCGCAACACGACCAATGGGGGCCACCTGGATATGTCGAGTGACCGTGTCCACATCCCAGAAAACCACCTGTGAAAAACAAAAAGGAAATGTGAAAAGTGTGATGAATAAATTATATACGTGAGAACAGCATTTTACGTGTAGGCGTACTTAGGTTTTCACGAAGATGTTAGAGATCTTAGATGATATAGATCTTTGTGCGTTCATATTCAGGAACTGTACTTTTAAAAAAAATACTATATAATATTATTACAGTTACATTTGTAGGCTACTTTTATTTGTCCAAACTGATACTTTCTTTCCCTACTACTAAACATATACGGGCAGGGGGCAGTTACCACCTGTACAAAAATATACATATTAAAGTGACTTACGCTTGTTTTTAAACACTACGGAGTACTTTTCACTACTGGGGCCGGGTTTAAAAAAAAAAAAAAAATCGGACATTACTTAAATTTTATTGTTTAAAAGATTCATTTCTATTCATTAGAAGTGTTTCTGGTCATCGTGGTATTTGTAATGCCCCAAAATGCAATCTAATTAAAATTAGCTCCACTATTACATGTGGATCTAACACCAGCCACCAATCAAAACCTTACTTGCAGAATCCTGCCAGTGATTTAAAAATAATTTGAAAACATTCCGAATTATCCTGAGGGTATACGGCATGTTTCATGTGAATTACGAATGTCTTAAAACATGTTTTATTTTATAAAATAAATAATTTGTAATGTAAAACTGAAGACTGATTTTTTTGTTTTTTTAATAAATAAATAAATACTTTTTAATGTAAAATTGAAGACTGATAACCCACCCCGTACGTATTGGTATGGTTCGCTGTACTACGGCCACTAAAATAGACTCGCCCGATATTTTTAGAATTTGTATGCTCCCAAATAACGTTATAAACGACGAAGTGTGATTGGTCAATATTTAAATTATTATTTACAGACGAGGGGACTACGCAGTGTTGTTGGTTTTAAATCACTGGCTGGTTTCTACAAGTGAGGTTTTGATTGGTGGACATGGGCTCCAACTGGCTGGTGTTAGATCCACATGTAATAGTGGAGCTAATTTTAATTAGATTGCCCAAAATGCATTTCTCATGTTCAAAACAAAGAAGAAGAAGAAAATCGTACGTACCTTTGAGAAGTAACAGTAAAGGAAATGAACTCTTAGTCTATTTTTAGAAGGTATTTTCACGTTTCAGTGCCACATACTCATTGTTTCACTCATCTGTATCCAGATGCGTTACTGGTTTGAAGATTAACTATACTTATTGTCTTTTTCACGTGTTCAAAGTAAGGTCTGTCGCTTTAAAATACACTAGAATGTACCAAACGGGTTAGGGGTAACGGTTTTTTTTTTTTTTTTTTTCAGATTTTAGGGAACCTTCATTCCACCTATCGCAAAATAGGAGATCAAGGCACTGTGAGGTGCTGGTTGTCGCCACCAATCTAAATAAACGTTCCCCGCCGTGTAACTAGGTTCTATGTTTACAGCCTCCTCCATTTATTCTAGGCTAGCTACAGCCCTTCTTTACACCGAATTAAATTTTGATAAACTAGTTTTAAAATTGGTTAGTATTATTAATTATGTAATCACACACAAAAAAACCCGCCCGTAGGAACGATATTTGGAGCGCAACCGTTAGTTAAGTGTGTGTGTGTGTGGGGGGGGGGGGGGGGGGGGGGGGGCACAAGTCAGATTTGTATCTATATCGAGTATGGAGGGGAGCACGGGCACCCCATCCCCACACGGTTCTTACGTACACAAGCCAGATTTTTATAAGCTTTATTTATATGGAGTAGGCCTACGACTCTCCCCCCCCCCCCTTCAAAAACAAAAACCCAAACCAACCCCAAAACACATTTTCGTCATGTATGGGGGGGGGGGGGGGGGTGGAGGCTGTGCCATCAGCCCTACCTCCGAATCCCACCCTACAGGTCTGCAAAATGTTTTATATTCTACTAGAGCTGTCGATAGTTTACCTGGCATGAGAGACTTGCATCCACAATGCACGTCCTTGCGTCCGCCTGTCTGACAAAACGTGCAGCACTGCCACACCCCTCTGTGGTCATTCCACTTCGCCTGGACACTGAACTTTGACGGGCTGTCCTAAAAGACAAACCATTTATTTACTCTTTTCGTCAAACGAAAAGTTTAAGACTTCCGTTATCATATCATCTACATTTTGTTTGAATTCTGGTGCTTAATATTACATTTTATTATTTACGGCAGAAACTACATATGAATGACAAACGCCTTAATTTGAACTTAAATTTGTCTATTTTAATTTATTTGTATGCGTTTATGATTTTGAACAGAAATACACAATCATCATGGTTGCATCCTTTCGATGTATTATTTCACTTAGGAATATTTACAAAATGACCTTAGTGCCACATATGATGTGATTCAATAATGAAGTTTGTTGAATTATATGTCACAACAATTACAGATATCAATGATTGGAATATTACATTCTATTCAATTCAGATTTTTACCAATATTTAGGTTTTATGTCTTGTGACGGTAATGCTACTACGTTATGGTAATGATTGCTGTGACGGTAATGACTATAAACTACTCCAATAAATCCTTTCAAAATATTTATTGCACTAATGCACAACGTAAACCAGCACACGAGTGTAATATTTTTAGAGTAGGATAGCCCACCATCATTTAGCAATCTCAACGCGTTCACATATCAATGTCCATTTTCTCGCAGATATTTTCCCACATGTCTTTATTTACTTGCATATGGCGCTTCGTCACAGGTTGTGGCTCAGGAATGATGCTGATAACTTTATCTAGCGTGTACCATATACTGTCATCTATCATGGGCCAAAAGAAGCGATTGCGACCAATTCGATGTATCACCTTTACATACACCGAATCGTCATCAACATTCAATGACACAAAGCTGTCCAATGTGTTCTGCCATTGGGTTATCAATAGGCTGTAGTTTCTGTCGTGTCATGTTTTGTTCTTCCTGTGACAACTGATCTGCGCTAGCCTCCTGTTTGTCAAATCCAACTTCCAGTGTCGATGAACTACCTGTACCCTGCAAATAAATGTCAACAGTCTTCGAATGGCCTTCTTGAAGACCAACACATGTAGTTTGCTTGTGACTCGGATATTCTCTGTCAGCAGTAATGTGCATGGTTTGTGGTGGCTGGATATCGGTGATCATCTGCATCGATTTTGGAAAGATGACTCGGAAGAGATCATGACAGGAACAGAGATTTGGCTTTTCACTAAAACAGCTAATTGTGACACATTCCCTCATGGGGTGTCTTCGTTAACAGCTGGTGTAATTTCATCGTCTAAGTGATTGTCTGCAGTTTTTCTGGCAAACATCCATCAAATGCTGAAATATCGTCTTGGCTCACAAAGAAAAGTTTCACAGAACCCGAACTACAGGAGGGCATTATAAAATTGGCGAGAATCATTAATGTCTTTACCATGGGCAGTGATGCTATCTGCTGTTCGCTTTACCACTCCACCAATACTATCAGGTGCTCCTTTTCCGTGGCCAGCTTCCAGAAAGTTCCAGCTAATGCTCTTGAATCCCATTGCAAAAGGACGGCTTGACAAAAGGAAACAGTTTGATCGACAACGGTATTGGGTGGTTGGCCCATCACTGATGAAATGGAAAGTGTCAACTTCAGGAAAGGCATCTTTAATATAGTTTAGTACAGGGTTCAGGTCAGCCCATATTAGAACAGGATCATGACGCATGGAATCTGAAATGCTAGCGAATGACACACACGAGTTTGACTTCTGAGTGTATATTACTCCTGTATGAAGTGAAACTTGACTGTGCGATGCACCAAATTGCATACTCTGTATTTCTCTTGAATATGAACAAGTATAATTCTCGGAAAAGTCAATATAGATAACCGCCTCGTTAGGGGTCAACTTCTCTTGTATCTTTGTAAGCTGGTGATATTGGTGGCATATGTTGAAAACATGACGCCATATATTTTGGTTCAGTTCATCCTCTAGGTCCTGCACTAGCTGGGTAAAGGTACCCTGCAACTCCTCCTTGACCGTTATATGAACGTGGATTGCCTCTTTGTTGCCATGGCTGTCAACCTTGTCGCGTTCTCATAATTTATATTTCCATTCAAACCATTTCACTTGTGCACCAGCTTCAAATCGATTTGCAAGTTGCGCACCTACGTAGCATGCACTCTTTGTTGCGTATGTCGCAACATATAATTTCAATCAATCGTTCAGTGTTTGGACTGCTTAAGGCACCAGCTGATATACCTTGAGATATGCACTTGAAAAATGCATTATCATGCAGCTTGCACATGCATGTGTCACGATCCTTGGTTGTTGGTGCAAAACCCAGAATGGCCTACTTTTGCAGAACCTTAAGATCGGGAAACTCACTGCAGAATTTTAAATGCAAAGACGTTGCTGCATTTTTACTTGTCCTGAGTAATTGTATCCTTCTTTCCTGGTTTTATACGGCTGTTGTCGTCTCTTTCAAGGTAAGTGGAAATAATGTTTAGAACTTTAGACATTCTTTTGGTAACATGAGGAAACTGTGTACGAGATAGTTGCAAACGTTTCTAGAACAACCAATTGCTAACTTTGTCATTTCAAAATCCCTTGCTACTAATCGGAAAGAGTAGCCCATGAAGTGGCCGCAGCGGGTTTCCTCTCTCAATATCTGTGTGGTCCTCAACCATATATCCGACGCCATATAACCATAAATAAAATGTGTTGAGTGTGTCGTTAAATAAAAATGTCCTTCCTTCTTTCCTTTCGATACAACTATTGAATGAGCCGATTTGCAAGAATCGCAACCATACCTATCTGAACATAAAATGAAGTAGTTGCTATCAGTACCGTAGATATTGGTGCGTGTGTGTGTGTGCGCGCGCGTGCGCGTGCGTGCGTGTGTGTGTGTGTGTGTGATCTACTATAGAACTTCGTTTGATAATTTGAACGCAAGTATAGGTAAGAAAAATATTTCATAACGCTACGTGATCTGCTTCTTCCATAGAGACGGATGTGGGTGGTGGGGGAGGTTCCTGGGACAAACAGTTCAAAATTCAATTCATACAGCCTCCCACTCCTAATGTCAAGTATTTTCCCACGCCTATAGATGCATAAGACATTTATTTTGAAAATCACCTTGATAGGCTGTCCATTGACAGCGACGTGCAGGTAATGTGTTCCCTTCTGTACAGGCGTGAACGACAACAGGTACGTGCCGTCCTTGTGGTCTGCGATAGACACCGGGATACTCCTACAATCACCAACAATGTGCCAACATTTAACAAGTCTGGCAGTTCATAAAATACTGGGTTCAAACAAAAATCATTAAAGCATGAAATTTTTTTATCAATTTGTCACTTCTTGCACAATTTGTTTTTGAGTTAAAATATATATATTTTTAAACATGGATGCAAGATGGGGTTTAATTATATAAAAATATAACTGATTGTGGTTTTAGCTTTTTGTATTCTTAATTGTAATTGATGAAGCATATGCCATACAATAAAACTATAATTAGGTTAACTAATAACTTAGGAGGACATTATGTAGCTCATAAGTATTTATTTTATGTGCCCATTACATCAACCAGCCTATTTAAATATATTTCTATTAACTAGTCATTTATAATACTACTATCTACATGTACATATGCATTAATATTAAATATATCACCATGTACATTATTTGTATAAGTATTACGATTACTATAATCAGCATACTACCACAAAGTGTATGTACTTCCAGTATTTAGCGTGTATAATCTAATTCATATTCTGTGAGGCGATGAATCAGGGCACCCCGACCCTGGCAACGTCAAAATGACCTGGGGACAATAATAAAATAAAAAATTTTAAAAAAAAGTCTGGCAGTTCATAAAATACTGGGTTCAAACAAAAATCATTAAAGCATGAAAAAAAAAAATCAATTTGTCACTTCTTGCACAATTTGTTTTTGAGTTAAAAAAAATATTTTTTTTAAAATGGATGCAAGATGGGGTTTAATTATATAAAAATATAACTGATTGTGGTTTTAGCTTTTTGTATTCTTAATTGTAATTGATGAAGCATATGCCATACAATAAAACTATAATTAGGTTAACTAATAACTCAGGAGGACATTATGTAGCTCATAAGTGTAATAACTTGATTTTGATAATATACATAATATGCCTGGACTACTATTATAGCTGAATCGGGAACAGGAACACAAACAATTAGACTAACCTTAATGAATCGTTTTGATAGATGAGCCACGCCCTAACACTGACGTCACAGGCCGTATACGGAATGTCGTCCGCATCTCGAACAGTGAGCAACATCTGTGACTTGTGAGCAAGTCGAGCAGTCAGCAAACCTACAACCGTATTACATATACCGGTATTATCATAGTTCTTCACTTATTTATTGCTTTATTATTATTAAACTTTTTAATGAATTATGTTAATACGCAATATTAATTATAGTAACAGCCATATGGGCTATAAGTAATTAACGGGTGTAAACATAGTGACTGAAGAGTGAGAGAAACAGAGACAGATAGACAGACAAACAGCAAGACGGACAGTTGAAAAAAAAAGTTAGTTTGTTTTATTTAACGACACTACTAGAGCACAGTGATTAATTAATCATCGGCTATTGGATGTCAAACATTTGGTAATTCTGACTCGTAGTCAACAGAGGAAACCCAGCTACATTTTCCTAATGCAGTAAGGGATCTTTTATAGGAAAAGAAATGTTTTATTTAACGACGCACTCAACACATTTTATGTATGGTTATATGGCGTCAGACATATGGTTAAGGACCACACAGATATAGAGAGGAAACCCGCTGTCGCCATTTCATGGGCTACTCTTTTTCGATTACCAGCAAAGGATCTTTTATATGAACCATCTCAAAGATAGGATAACAAATACCACGGCCTTTGATATACCAGTCGTGGTGCACTGGCTGGATCGAGAAATAGCCCAATGGGCCCACCGACGGGGATCGATCCTAGACCGACCGCGCATCAAGCGAGTGCTTTATCACTGGGCTACGTCCCGCCCCTGTATTCTCTATCTCTATATATAGGCCTACCTTAGACAACAGAGAGAGAGAGAGAGAGAGAGAGAGAGAGAGAGAGAGAGAGAGAGAGAGAGAGAGAGAGAGAGAGAGAGAGAGAGAGAGAGGCAGAGGCAGAGGCAGAGGCAAATATAGGGAGGGATAGTGAGGGTCAGATAGAGACGGGGAAACAATGACAGACACAAAGAGTTTTACATTAGTAGTATTTTAGTAGGTTGTCTTAAAGCGTTGTCTAAACAATACGCTGTAACTGACAGAAAAATGGTTTAGCATTTTATTCCATATAAATCGGTGTTAAATCACAGATTTGAAAGACATTTAAACGTCATATTTTGTAACTAGAATTTATTTGCGGCGTTCGTACAGTGAACTTTTACTTTACAGGGAATAATCGATTTCAGTATAAATGTTAATTTCATTAAATGATTTAAATTTGGCATCGGGGTTACCATCTTTGAGATGTCTAAAACTATCTCCGACGTAACAGGTAGTGTTCTTTCTAACGGTTGGTAAGAATGCCAGAGGATAAGGGAAGAAATGAGAGTGAGGGGCAGATCTAGTGCTTTTAAATTACGGCCAGCTTAGGCATTACAAATGTTACTCCTGAACATACATCGGTTAATTTACTGAATAAACATGATGTTATTCAAAATGTCACGCGTGAAGAGGAATTTATCTGTTAGGGACACGCTAAGATAATAAAATGCGCTGGTAAGATAAACGTGTCGCCACAGTGACTATCTATAATTCAGGCAATCTTAGAGTTACTTTCTCATGGTGCGATTCGATTTTCATGCTTATACGTTAACATATCCAATTAAGTATCAAACACGCTGCCCTGGACCCACACTTCAACTCCTTGAACAGAAAAATGGGTATTTAAAGTTGTTTAAGAAAAAGAAGTCAGTGTAATGGCCTATATGGGTGTAGTGGTTTTTATAGATAATGGGTACCACATTGGTATCGTTAAAACTCATTCTGAGCGGTCCGACGCCATATAACGGTAAATAAAATGTTTTGAGTGCGTCGTTAAATAAAACATTTCCTTCATTCTGAGTGGGAGCCGGCACTGGGATGTGAACCCAGTACCTACCAACTTTATGGCTGATGGCGTACTACTAATCACCATGATTAGTAGCTGTTGTCGAGAGGTGTATATTTATCCTGACAGGCAATCCTAAGATATGCGATCGCAGCATGCGCAAAGACTTTTAAGTAAAAACTGTAAAACAATAATCTACCAAGGTGTCAGAAGACGTGAAGAAAATGAGCATATGGCTGACGTAGCCAAGGAAGGTTCAAACAAATTAGTGTTAGCAACAGAAAAAAAGATAAACAGTTACTATGGAGTAGTACGTCAATTTGACAAGGAGACTTCCAGGAATAGCACGCACTGGCAGGTCTGGGAATTACGTTATTGTGGGCTGTAATACGAGTTTAGTGCACACAAACGTGGAGCTGATGTGATCGGTTGTTCTAAATATATCACTTTCAATTTGTCCTTAAACGCGATGCAACAAAATACAGTATTGGGTTCAGCGAAGGAAAGAATAGTTCATGCTGGGAATGCGAATGTTTGAGACATCACTTTTACTACTAATATCACTTCCAGTCTCCAGAGAGAGAGAGAGAGAGAGAGAGAGAGAGAGAGAGAGAGAGAGAGAGAGAGAGAGAGAGAGAGAGAGAGAGAGAGAGAGAGAGAGAGAGAGAGAGAGAGAGAGAGAGAGAGAGATGGAGATGGCTAACTAACCTAGAATAGTGTGGCGCAAACCAGTTTTAAATAGTATTTGAAATGAAAGAGACTAATTTAAAATTTACTATCTTATAGTCTATAAGTTATAGGTAAGTAAGTCCAAAAAAGGAATTAACAAATGTTTTACTTAACGACGCACTCAACATATTTTAATTATGGTTATATGGCGTTTGACACATGGTGAAGGACCACAGAAGTAATTAGATAGGAGAACCACGGACTACTCTTTTGGACTGGGTAATTTTTGGCATGATTTCATCAGAAAACTCTTTAAGCACGTCTGTCATGGGCACAACCTATGACTTTATCGGAGAGTTCTGTCCCAGATAGGCTTTTTCGATTAGCAGCAAGGGTCTTAAATATGCATCATCCCACAGACAGGATAATACATACCACTAGGATCTAGCCTAGCTAGACCGACTGCTCAAGACAAGCAGGAAGATGGATTGCAATATTCATTAAATATCAAGATATTTACCGGCCCCCGTGATGACAGAATAAGCAGCGGACGCCTGCTTGGACACGATCTTTCCAAACATCTGGAAGTTGTTGATGACATTGCTCTTCTCCTCTGGACAGAACTTCATGTACTCGCTGACGTCACCGTTCGTCTGCAGGGTAAGGCTGTTCAGGTGATTCAGTCGTCCGGTTATCAGCTTCTTCACCGTCAGAATCTCCAGATCTGAACCACTGTCAACGAGATCCGAGACGAGCCTACACGTCTCTCCGACCTCCCCCTTTATGTCCTTGAGATGAAGCTCGCTAACGTTCAGACATCGCTCTTTATCCTGAACGATATCCTGAATCTGGTCTACAAGAACCTGGCGCTGTTTCTCTATCGCCTGGACGTAACTGTCCATAAACCTATTCACTTCACTCTCTAATTGTTTCGCTCTAGTCCTTATTTTATCCTTCACGCTTCCAACGTTTTTCAGGCGGACGTCAACGGAACTGACTTTGGGAACAACATCCTGAATAAGCCTTTGCAGTTCATCCATCTTTTGACGAAAGAGATCGGACGTGATGGGACTGCAGTGGTGACCGCTATGGAGGGTCTCGGAGCACCGTCGGCATATGGTGTCATCGCAGTCGGAACAAAACAAATCCAATTCGTCTTTTGAATGTTTGGAACAGCGAAGTATTCTAAGCGAATCGCGTTTTTCGTCCATGGCCACGACACTCGCCGACATTTGCACCAGTCTGTGGTTCTTGGATCGTTTCTGGCGACGGTGGGACTGCTCGCACATGTAACACAGGTTTTCCGAACATTCGTCACACCTGACGGTCGCATAATCGTTCGTTTCACCACACGAGTCGCACACTGTAACGATGCAGTGGTTCTTTCGTTGAAACGCTTCCTCTTTGAGCTTCCTTTGAAGAACAAAGTTTATGGGCAACTCCTTCACGTCTGTCGCTATCTGCACCTCCCTCAGACAGTCGGGACACAGAATCATTCTTGATTTCCCGCCAAATCTGTCTCCCGCTTTCAGGTCGTCTGCAGAGTCGAATGACGACATATCTTCGCTCATGTCGGCCGATACGGCTCTACCTTCAGACATGTCCTTCAGCTGAGCTTCACTGTTCATCGGGTACGTTTTAAAGCGGGAAATACAGTCAGAACAAAACGAATGAAGACAGGGCAACAGTCTTGGCGTTCTTAATGTCTCACCACAGGCTGTGCAGCGCAATTTGTCGCTGGTTGAATGACGAGCTGTTTTCGTAAAAGCCATATTGTTAGCACCCGAAGCCTTTGCAGGAAATCCTCTCAGAGCAAACCTACTAAAGTCGTGTAGTTTGAAGATTTATACGAGACAACCTTGTTTTCCATTATGACGACAAAGTATTTAAACAATCATGACCTCAAGTCGCTCTTTAACTGGAAGGTTATGACACTCGACATGTCGCTGCGACCTCGGTGGTAAACAGTCCCCTGTTCTGTACTCTGTAATGTTAGCATCTATTCGTGTGTATGTCAAGACTCTTCTAAAACAATAGAGACAAATGCCATGAGCCGTTGGGATTATTCTAAGCACAAGCCACATAACAATGTAATGGGTTCTGTTCGTGCACTGGCAGTCATTAATGGAAACAAGCAATAAACACACACGATTGACACCAAATGTCTGGAATGTTCTTCTTAACGCATCTCTTGCCGCAATCCTCGTGTGCGCTGAAACGCTGCATTCGGGGAGTCACTTGAGGTAGACGAGTGCTCGACAGTGAATACTATATTACACTGAGCGAGCTGCCGTAGATCCTTTTATCATTGCTATTAGTAGTCCAAATGAGATCTCACATTGTAAAACAGTAGTCCGGACAAAATCAAATACTTAATTTTAACCGCAATTAGGTTCTTTATATTTCAGTTTGGACTTTTTACCTGCAGTTAAAGCATTTAAAGCTGCTCTTAGGCTTTAAGGCTTCAGTTAGCCTATCTACGCATACTTCCCGAACATGCGTTTCTTCTTAAGTCACTTGGGCAACCGTGTGTAAAAATGATCTTCTTCTGTAACAACAACAACAACAACACACACACACAACATAAATTCCAGTTTCAACAGTCTGCAAGTTCTGAGACGATACAGATCTGTTAACGGTTTGAACGATACAACAGTTCAGTTCGTATATACACCTGTTCTAGTCACAAAACGCGTTTACAAACTTGTGAACATCTATTTAAAGTAAACTTCGAATTGTATGGTACAAAGAATATCAGCAATAAATCATCAGATGAACTAAAAACGATCCACGTGTCAGTGCTATGTTTACAAACCAGGTAAAACCGACTTGTGCACAGGTAAACACAAGCCGGTAACAATTTCTTACATACAAGCTAGCCAGTCGTCTAAAGCGTCTCTGTTCAATATATTTGGTGACAAAGGTGACACATGCTGTCCACCCCTGTGGTCTGGAATTCCGTCCGTGACAGCTATCGCCGCTAGAACTCTACTCGGGTTACCTGGCTGTTCACCGACCGTGACCGCCAGCGATATTTGTAGTATATAATTATAGCTCAGCCTTGCAGGGTCGCTGTCCTTTTGTTAATAAGGAAAGCTCGTACAGTCATCAGAGTTCATACAAGACGACTGACATGGAGGAATGCTGCAGGTTATCATCTGTAATAATCAGACGGCTTACATTACAAATGTACCGATAACCGTTACGTTAGTACATGGTTAAAGGTTAAAAACAGATACAAAATACGTAACTATACATATTCAATAAAGGTAAACGTTGTTCATTCACCCACCGACTGTCTTTCTCGCTGGCTGTCATCTTCCCTTCATTCTCTCTCTCTATGTGTGTCTCTCTGTCTCTCTGTCTCTCTCTCTCTCCATCCACCACATCTCTTCTCCCTCCATCCATCAGAGAGAGAGAGAGAGAGAGAGAGAGAGAGAGAGAGAGAAAGAAGAAACGAGATAGATAGATAAAGTGAGAGAGAGAGAAACAGACAGACATACAGATAGAGGCTGCTTTTATAGCAAGGGATATTTTATATACGACTTCTGATGTACCAGTCATGAGGCAGTTGACATGGGGGGGGGGGGGGGGGGGGGGGGGGGGGGAGACACCCACTTCCCAGTAAATCAAGTAATCAAACCTACAAACCATTGTACTACCTAATAACACTAGCACAGAACTACAGCCTGCTCCTATTCAGTAACCGAGGGCATTCTTTCTATTTTCAATCCACTATCCGTCCATTAATATTCCATAGTCATTTAGTTCATTTATTCAGACATTCTCTCTCAAACCCAACTTTCCACAGCGTGAATTAAAATCTCAAGAACCCGTAAAGTCTGTACTCTTCCACGTTGAAAACTGATTTCCACGATACAAAAATTTAGCAATGTTAAGGATATACAATGACATCTTGATAATACCAAAAGGAAAATAAAATAATATATTGAATTAATTGACGCCTCCATAAATAAATACTGCATTGATTTAGTGTCCAACACATTGAGGTTTCAATACTTAAAAAGAGTAAACTCACTGCCGCTGCACAAGTATTTTCTGAATAGTAGCAAGGAATCTTTTATATGTCTCGGTGGTGTCGTGGTTAAGTCATCGGACAAAAGGCTGGTAGGTACAAGGTTTGCAACCCGGTACCGGCTCCCACCCAGAGCGAGTTTTCAACTACACCCTCTTCTCTCTCACTAACCACTAACAATTAACCCTCTGTCTTGGACAGACAGATGGTGTGTGCCCAGGACAGCGTGATTGAACCTTGGTTCAATTATAAGTACAGAAATAAGTTGAAATGAAATAAATAATATATATGAAATATTCCAAGAGGACATCGTAATTTGTAGGTTGAAAGCAAGAAAGTATTGCAGATGGCACCTTTTTGCTCTCGGCCAACGATACGACCTTTAGTGTACCAGATACATTGTTATACTAAAGTCCACTGATCGACATCAATTAAACAACCCATTCCATCCCACCGGACTATTCGAGAGCTACATGCTCCCCAATAGTAAGTTTTATGAATACTTGGAAGGAACTTCACAGATATGTAACAAAACCCGTGGTAATGGGTTTCCAAGGCCATTTGAAATAGGAAAGGGCACGTTTTAAAATAAACAAATTCTATTGTTTTGTTGTTATAAAAAATGCTTCTGAAATACCAATCTATGATTCGCAACCCCAACCAGGGAGAACCTCCGTTCCCAACTTTGTATAACAAGATTAGTGTAGTATTAATTCTTACACTAAACCATGATCAAGACTAATCTGGACAGACAGCGCAGTTCAGTCCTGGTCAACTTTCATGGCACGGGGAGGGGGAAAGAGAGAGAGAGAGACAGAGAGAGAAAGAAAAGACTTTCTTCTCCAACAGACGGTCATGGGTAATGATAAACATTTGACATCTACTAGACTAATATGCTCATGAAATGGGCTTCTGTTCATATGCTCATGAAATGGGCTTCTGTCAAGTCCGGTATCCGTTTCAGAAATTTACTTGTGAAAACATGAGCATTTTCTAGGGATTTAATGGGTTGTTTGAAAAAATAAACATAAATTTTAGCATTTTCATGAAGAAAGTAAATAACTGCAAGATTTGGAACTAAATCTGTGGAGATATGAAATCAAATACAGTCCCATCTCTCTATAAAATCTCTTGAAGAATGAAACAGTTAGCCATTCAAGACATGTCTGAAGTGGTGATTATACAAGATCTAACCACAACTTAAATTGTTGCACAAAATTCTCTTCTGCAAGAGATCAGGTAAATACATTATTATACTTTATCCTGCAACCAGTTTCTATTGACAGATTAAAGCAGTCATAAACGTATACTAGCAGATTATGATGTTACACGCATAGCTACATTACAAAATTTATCATTTAACCTCTAGGTCTGCAGGATAAAGATAAAACTAGTTAATGACGTCGGATATCTTACTTTACTCTGTTCAGGCTGAATGAGAAATTCCGATCGGCAGAGCCTCGCAGAATTTCCCATTCTTACCTTCACAGGATAAAGCAGATATCAGACATCATTAACTAGTTATTCTCCATATATGCACAAATAAACAACACTGTTAGATGTATATCAAGATATTTATTGATGGTTAGATGGATAGGAACATCTAAAAGGAAGCTGGAATGCCAACTATTCATGAAGAAGTACTGGTGAGGGCAATAAGAATTCAATAATAAAACACTACCGACACAATAATCAGCAACATTGCAAGACAGACATTCAAGATGCGTAACTGAACCTACTGCAGGCTTTAAACAGCAAACACAGACTTTTGATGTCAGTCATTCTCATCTATTAACATAGGTATATGGGCTACCATTTTCGAAGGGAAGGGGGGCAGGCTGATTTTTGCCTGAATTAAACAAAAGTGCACGAATCTGGATTACAACTTTTATTCATATTAGCATTACTTGCCAAACAGCTATATAGGGTTGCAAATGAATTGCAACCCATTTTTACATGGGTTACAACTTAATATTTTAGGTAGAACAATGAAAATACATGGTGAAAAGTGTTTAGGCCAGCTAATTTTGCCCGAATTTCTCTATTGTTTTTGCCCGAATTTGAGGATTTTCTCCAGGACTGGGAGGGGCAGTTGCTCCCCCTGTCCCCGTCTCGTACGCTTATGTCTGTTAACACTACTACATCCAAAAAACTTGAATTTTACCTAATTTTACTCCATGTTCATACTAAGAACAAATAGAATTCCAAAGTAAAGTTTAAGCTTTAGCTTTTTCTGATGCACTAAAAGAAATTGTCTTCTTCAAAGAAAGCACCTGTTACAATTACAATAGCGAATTTGTAAAAGCAATTATTCACTTTTGAACATCACAAAGGCGAAAGCACACAATGCCATTAAAAATGTAAACTAAAAGTCACAACCGTCGCAACTGAAATGCCTCCTCCAGATAAGCCCGAATGTCACAAAATTCTCTTTTCCCTTCATACCTCCAGCTCAAAGCACTAACCAATCAATTCTAAAACTACTCGTGTATAATTAATAATATTAATGTTGGATATAGACACAGATCTTGGCAGTGAAATGTCCCACTAGTTAACGAAAAGCTGTCGTGTAAATTCTGTAAAGTCGTAGGCATCTGGTAGTGTTCGGCCGGTCTTGTCTACATATGGCTTCATATGACTAATGCAGTATTCGGCTTGATCTTTCGTAAGATTCTGCAAAATAAAAAAATACCATGAAATGTCTATTCAGCATTTTTTTCCATTTGGGTCTAATAGTTAAGAACAGGGATGAGTTACACCTTGCATACATGAGTAACCTAGAACATTAAATTTATTAACACATCAGTTCTAATTTCTCAGTATACTTTTGTTTTGGTGGGGGTGAGCCTCATCGAAAGTTGAACTGCATCATTTTCAACTGCTGTGTGTTTTCAAGTCCTCATTTACCAAACTAAAATCTATTTAATTTCCCTAAATTGATACAAGCAATCCATTTATTAGGTAAGTAATTCCAGAAGTAATGGCTGTTGTTTCTTCCTACAAACTGGCATTTTAATAACATAATTCAACAACCAACATACTGAACTAATTAATACCTAGATAAACCCTATATGCATGCTTATATAGTTGTTTGTTCATGGCATGTGGTTGTGACAAAGTGTAACTCACTGCATATAGTTCTTGTGTTGTTATGTATGGCTTCTCGCCCGACGTCAGAGCTCGGAAAGCCTGTTCAACCTCCGAGCTCGACTGGACGTTCTCTGTCTCACGACTGATCATAAACGCCATGTACTCCTGCAGCGATACGTGGCCGTCCCTGCAAAACACAAGTGGCAGTTTTCAAACATCTGCAAGAGTTTTAGATTCAACAGATGGACATAAATATACTATGTATTAAATTAATTGTCTCCTCCCCCCCCCCCCATGTCTTGAAATTCATACATCAAATTCACATATACATATTAATAATGTGCCCTAACAAATAAAAATACACAATGTTTGTGCAGGTACATAAAAGTTGCGTAACATATTTAATTAATGGTTACAGGTCAAATTTAGGAAGAATATAAATATCTTGTGACTTGTTACAAGGGCAATTTTAATTGTTTCTATCCTATTAAATTAATTTAATGTTAAGTGCAAAATCCAGTCTAGTGAATGACCACCAATGCTTAGTCTACTGAACATGCCTTGAAATTGTGCTTTTTAATGTATACTACTCAAAAGAATTTAAGGGTCAGACGATATTTTCGACATTATTTTCTGAATGTCAATTATATTAGCTAGAGCATAATGTCACGCATGGTATTGTTCCATTTTGACGAAAGTGGGTCTAAGCAACCCATAAATGAATTAAAATCCACTGTAAAATCGTGTACGGTGCACACTCCAAATTCGACAATGGTACAACATCAACTGGCTATCGAAGATCGAGGAAGGGCTATTGCTTGGCTTCAGGATGGCAATACGCAAAGAAATGTTGCTCTGAGACTTGGTGTCAGAGTATCGTTGGCCGACTGTGGCAACGGTACCAACCAACGAATTCTGTTCGAAATCGTCCACGTTCGGGAAGACCCCGAAGCACTACAAATAGAGAGGACCGCTACATCACCAATATGGCTCTACGTCAACGCACAACCACTGCACGCCGATTACGTGACAATCTGCAGACTGCGACTGGAACTCGAGTGTCTGATCAAACCATACGCAATCGTCTGAGAGCCAATAATCTACGCTGCCGTCACCAGGCTGTTCGACCACCACTCCTACCACGTCACAGAACGGCCAGACGTCACTGGTGCACATTTCATCTGCGGTGGCAACGTGTTCAGTGGGGTCGAGTGATGTTCACTGATGAGTCCAGGTTTAGTCTCCAGTTCAACGACGGTCGGGTTCGTGTCTACAGACGTCCTGGGGAGCGCTTCGCTGACGTTAACGTTAGACAATGTCACCGGTTCGGTGGTGGCAGCGTCATGGTGTGGGGCGGCATCTCTATCCACCACAGGACCCCCCTCTATGTGGTGGATGGCAATCTGAATGGAATCCGCTATCTGAATGAGATTATTCGGCCGTTGGTTCTCCCAGGCCTTCAGCAGATTGGCGGTGGGGCAGTTCTGCAGGATTACAATGCCAGATGCCAGTATCTACTACGTCCAGTACGGCCTGAAACACCTACCGGTTAGGATCTACTACGTCCGGTACGGCCTGAAACACCTACCGGTTAGGATCTACTACGTCCGGTACGGCCTGAAACACCTACCGGTTAGGATCTACTACGTCCGGTACGGCCTGAAACACCTACCAGTTATGATCTACTACGTCCAGTCTGGCCTGAAACACCAACCAGTTAGGATCTACTACGTCCAGTCTGGCCTGAAACACCTACCGGTTAGGATCTACTATGTACAGTGTGGCATGAAACACCTAACCGGTTAGGATCTACTACGTCCAGTCTGGCCTGAAACACCTACCGGTTAGGATCTACTAAGTCCAGTACAGCCTGAAACACCTACCGGTTAGGATCTACTACGTCCAGTCTGGCATGAAACACCTACCGGTTAGGATCTACTACGTCCAGTATGGCATGAAACACCTACCGGTTAGGATCTACTACGTCCAGTATGGCCTGAAACACCTACCGGTTAGGATCTACTACATCCAGTATGGCCTGGAATTCTGGATCGGTCTGACCTTCCTCCACCATGGGCAGGTCATAACCGAGAGCACGCAGACAAGACTTGAACTCCTGATGGTCCAGTTTGCCACTCTTGTCCTTGTCAAAATGTCTGAAAGACACAATTAAATAAGGTCACATTATATTATTTTTTCTAAAAACAAGCAACAGAAAGGCAAAAAACCCACTCCAAAACCCATGCAACTTGAAGAAAACTACAATATTTACACTCATCAGCTCTTAAGTTTAAAACAATCTCACGCCTGATCTAGATCATCAGAAAAGCAACCTGATGTCATTATATGGCTACTCATCAAACAAAGAATTTAATACATAATTAAACAAAATTAGTTTTTCACTAAATCTGTTTCTGAACCCACTGAAGACTCAACTGCACTAGGACCCATGTAATAGTCGTATAGAAGGCGTTTGTTTGGTTTAATGACACCACTAGAGGACACTGATTTATTAATCATTGGCTACAGGATATCAAATATTTGGTAATTTTGTCATATAGTTACATTTTTCCATTAGTAGCAAGGGATCTTTTACATGCACCATCCCACAGACAGGATACAACATACCACAGCCTTTTTATATACCAGTCGTGGTGCACTGGCTAGAACGAGAAATGGGCCCAATGACGGAGATCGGCCCTAAACTGACAGTGCATCAAGCAAGTGCTTTACCACTGGGCTACGCCCCACCCTTTAGTCACATAGAGGACTCACTTGAACATCATGCTGAACTCGCGGAGGGCATCCTCCGACACACCGCTGCGGTTCCTCGCCTCTATCTGCTGCTCCAGGTTATGCTGCATCCGCATACACAACTGGTCCAGCTGATCCCACTGCTGGGCAAGTCCAACCGTACTGTGCTCCGTGTACCTGCAAATACAGTACATTCATTGTCATACAGCTTTCTGGGGCATTAATTAAAACGAATTGTCAATCACAATATTAACTATTATGGAGTATAAGACTCCATCACATGCGGTCATGTGGGATAGAAAAAGTACACCCGAGGTTGTGGAAATTTCAACCTGGGATGAGGCTAAGTCCCAAGTCGAAAATTGAACCACTGAGGGTGTACTTTTTCTATTCCACATGACCGCATATAATGGAGTCTTTCTCTCTCATTCATTTGGTAAATAAACCATTATTTTACATGATCAGACAAAAGATGGCTGAACAAGTAACTTTTTTATTTTACAATTTTATCATACATATACTACACTATCATATTTGCCGTGTTTGTTTCATGTGTTTAATAAATTTTATTAATACAAATTAACAAGATATCTTCTAAAATGAAGGTTTTAATAACAAAATATTAATTTATAACTGCGTCTAATGACCTCATGTCACCATCTCACATTAATATGCCGTCATATATTACCAACGACGTGATGTTAAATGCAAGCATGTGATATTCCATGTAAGATAAAAATTTCTTACATAGCTTTCTTTCATGGGATAGCTCTGTCCCATAAACCTAGGATGAAAGAAAGTCATACAGTTCTCATTAGAAAGCATTCAGTTTGCCATCCCGTTTGACGCCTCATTTTTTTACTCACAATATTTGACTTGTGTGCCTAAATTTTCACTGAAGGTGGCAAATATCTGTATAGTACTGACTGTGAAATATAAAACTTAAGTCCTCATACTTTTAAATAATACCATATTCATTAAGGTTATCATTTTGGGGGGCCACACATATATATATATATATATATATATATATATATATATATACTCAAATAAATATGACAATATACCTGTTATCCAATATTAGTCGTTTCTCCATTGCGGCACCCAGATCTTCAATCTTCTTCAGGTGACCCTTTTGTGATCGAACTTCTGCAGACTTCCGCTACAAGTACAGTCGGTAACAAGTCAAATATTTATAGTGTTGTTCAGGAGTAATTAATAGAACAAAACATTTGAAAACTACCAAACAGTACAATACCACAGTTGGTCATCAATGTCTTCTAAAAGTTACAAAGGTTTACCATTTGTTGGATAATGTTGGGACATCTCTTATGAAAAGTGAACATATCACATGTGACAAATGTTTACAAAATAAGGACTGACCTTTGTAGCCTCCAGCTGTTCCTCAAGGGTTCCAGAACCTTCCATCATGGCAGCCCTGTACATTAAATAAACCAAAATTAGTCTCGTAAATAATGATTAGCACCACAGCACAATTTTAATTCTCAAAAGAAAATATTTGCACTTTATGCATAATACAACATTATCTATTTCTTTTTAAACAATGTATTTTTTCAATTATTGGTAATTATAAAAAATACTGAAACAAACATTAACAATGCTCAGCTTTTTAACTGAACATTAATGTCTTTCATCTAGAAAAAAAAAGATTACCAGTGATAAATTTTGTCAACAGAATTTACCATTTACTTAAAAACATACTTGTTGATGGGAAGTAAGTTACTGCCATAAAACATGCAAGATTCACACATCTGCACACATGGTTAATGCAGTCGCCAGTAACAAATTTAGTTATTCACAAACATCAACATTTAATTAAAGAGCCAATGTAATAGAATCCAGCTTTATGGTTGGATTTCTCAAGACAGTGGGACAAGAATAGTGATATAATAAACTGGTAAAGATTCATTTGTACCTCACGATCATATGACAGAACACCATAAATATTACTCATCATGAACTTGGAAGGTAAAACAAAAATGTGTTAATGGACTGCTAATCTTGTTAATTTATGTTCTCGAACCATGAAATAAAAAAACTGGACTAGTACACCTTAAAGCTTGCAATTAGCTCAATAGGTCTCTGACCTCTATTACAATTACAAATGAGTTAAACCAAAAAAGACCAGCTGTTTCCAAATTTAAATTTTTTGTTTTGGAATTATTTTGTGTGTGTGTGTATGTGTGTGTGTGTGTGTGTGCGTGTGTGTATGTGTGTGTGTGTGTGTGTGTGTGTGTGTGTGTGTGTTTATTTGTTTTAGTTTTGACAACATTGACACAGCTTGTTATGCAGTTTAACTCTGAAACTCTAAGAAAAGCTACTTATTCAAATCCCATCATTCGATTTAGTAAATTAGCAGTTCCCACAACAATGTACACACTGGAAAATCATACATGGAAAAAGGTTTCAAAACAACAGGTTAATTGGCGCAAGCAAGTTAAGTAAAATGACAAAAACAAGCTTAATAAAAAGCTCAATTGTTTACAGACTCCTAAAGTGGTACATCATAATACTTGTTCGCCTCATAAATCCAGATAAACCTTTGAACACAATCAGGATAATGCAGGATGGTCCCCTCATATAATCAAGGTATTTTCACTCTTATTAATGTTTTAAACTGGATTTATTCAGAATGTCAATTCATTAAGGATCAGTCTCTCATTATGTTTGTGAATGCACTCACGAAAACAATATCGGGATTGTTAACCATGCCCAACACAAGATCTAAATTGATGACATTTTAAAAAGATTCTTGCAACTATTGGACTTGAAAATGAAAACTGGTTGGCAGTCTATATGCTAGCTTTATTGTCTAGCAAATATCACAGAGATTATCGGTTAGTGGATCAAGTAACACACACAAACGCTCACCAACAGTGAATAACAGTTCTACTGCTGGGTCACAAAGTTCCTTTCAATAATACTCAATCTATCTGTATAACCTATAAAAACTACCATAGCGAAACACGACATGCTAAGAACCGATGATAATAACCCATTGAGAAGCCATAGTCTATGTGTTCACGACGAAGATACAGGAAATAAATGAAAAGAAAAATAACAGCAATAAATAAAAAGTAAATCAAAGTAATTAATACTTTAAATGTGGAAACCTACAAAAATATATTTGTATGTAACAACATTGAAATTACCAGTGCATCTAAATGACAATTACCAGTGCAGAAGTAAATTAATTTTAAAAAAATGAAAACCATTAATAATGAAATAAATTTAACTTTGTTCTAACAATAAAGAGTGGTATATTAAACATCAAGTCTTCAATTAGGTACAAGTGTTAGGGAATTGTTATGGTTACTGAATAAAAATCAAAAGATTTTGGCAAATATTTATTTATTTATTTTTAATATTTACCAATGATTTCATTTTCATTTTAATTACCTAACTGGAATTTGTACTAATAGTCAGATGTACTGTCTATGAAAACCCATTCTTTAGCTTGGTAAGACAGTGTTAAAAAACCATTATGGATACTGGATAAAAATGCCAAAAAGGTTTGGGGAAAATGGAAAAATACAACAAAATAGTTACAAATGATTTCATTTTGATTGTAATTTTACTCTCATTTAAAGTGGGCCACAGTTTGGCAACTGCCCACTTCCAAAAGTTTAGATGAATTTATATTCAATCAACCAAATTTACTAATCAGTACTAATCAACTTGATTGTGAAGACAAGATAGTAAAAATAATACATAAATGGCTGAAGTGAGTTTTATCTATTGCTGAATTCTAACTAATCAGAACACTAACTGGTGCAGCAAAAGAAGAAAACAAGAGAAAGAAAAGCAACTGGAAAAGAAAATTTGAATACAATTTTTAATCAGCTACCATTAAATGTGACCACAGTTTTAACACTTGGTGAACTGAAATTCAAAATAATAAACTTTCAACTGCTACATAGAGAATAATACAAGATACCATTTATCTTACGAGTTATTTGTTCTCACCAACGGGTGTGTAAGAAACAGTATTATGATTATTCTAATTACGAATACTGAAAGAGATATTTGTTCTCACCAACGGGTGTGTAAGAAACAGTATTATGATTATTCTAATTACGAATACTGAAAGAGATATTTGTTCTCACCAACGGGTGTGTAAGAAACAGTATTATGATTATTCTAATTACGAATACTGAAAGAGATATTTTATGCTTGCTTCCCCCTTCATCAATGGTTATGTCAACTGAGGTGTTGTGTAAGAATAAAGCGACTGATAATTATTTGACTGTTACGCACCTGGTTTCAGTGAGCCAGGTGTGGAAAGCATTGGCTGCCTTGGCGAACTGCTTCCTCAGTTGGTCATTCTCCTCTTGTCGCTGTTCTTCCTCCTCCAGATCACCATCACGCTCCTGGTTTAAAATAAAATGTTAATAAAATCAAGATCCACCACACACCTGGTTTAACATACAAAGTTAATACAATAAAGGTCAGGTCATAATGTAATGTTTTTTTCCCCATTCATGTCTCTTAAAGATAACCTATTTAAACATACAGTATTACCTTACTATACCAATCGAATCTGACCAGTGAATCATACTTTATCGTACAATGAATATTTGATGAGTCCACACCATGTCAACTTAATAAAAGTTTCATGTTTCGAATAATTATTAGTATTTATTAATTATCTCCAAAAGTCAAGAAAATTTTATGATATACAAAATACAACAATTTTTTCTTTTTTCTTCTTCTCAAGTGATAACTTAGTGCAATGATTTTAAATGCTTTTTTGACAAGAACAAGACTGAGTATTAAAACAACAAACAAACATAAATATATCAAGATATTTTTAAGATTAACTCTATTAAAAGGCAAGTTATTTAAACAATACCTTCAGGATTTTCTGTAAATTCTTCCACGTTTCTTCCAGGGCCTCCATGGTAAACCAAGTGTACGGATTGGCCCCGACATTGAAACTCTTGATCTGTTTGTCCAGTGCAGCCAAGGCATTGAAATCTCCTTGTGCCGCACTCAACGATGCTTTGAACTGCTCGTGAGCTTCTCGCAGTGCCTGAAAATTATTAACAGTAAATAAAACCTTGACATCGCCAGTAAATAAATAAATAGAAAATTATTTACATTCATCTCATAGAACAGGTAAAATCTACGTCAACATATTTTCACACTGAATGGCCATTTCTGTCATCTAGCAATTTACAAAACTATAATACCTTTTTGTTTGGTATCCACATTTGAGATGAAATTTCATGTTAACTTGAACAAGCTTAAAGTCAGACTACATAGAGGATTGTTTTTGTTTAAATCCAGAATAGATGGTGTTCTATGCTGTGACATATGACTCACCTTTATTTCCTCAACCGAGTTGCACCGTACAGGATCACTCAAATCTTCTTCCGCGTTTTCGAACCAGCTGTTGAAGGCAGAAGCCTTCTTTGCGAAAGTGAGGTACAGGTCCTCGATCTGGCGGTACTGGTCTTGTAGATGAAGAAGACGTTGCTTACGGGCTTCAGAGTCGGCCAGAAGCTTGCGCCACCTGAATAAACCATACAGCTAGTTTTAATTGTGGGGTTCCTTTTTAATGCACAAGTCAAAATATTCCTCAGTATAACATCTGAATCTGTTTTTGATCTTGCCACCCACTGTTAGTAGTCATCAATTACAATGCAGCAACAAACTATTCCTTAACCTGTCCTTTCAAGCTTCCTACCATAAACACTTCTAGTAATATTGATCAAAATCTTAGTTTCAGAAAATATACTTTTTTCTCAGTGTTCACAATGAACTATCCACAGTAAACTTGTCAAGCACAGCACATTTATAATTTTAATTTTTGGGAGGCAATGCAAATATTGCCTGTGGTTTACTAACAAACATTTTCTGGAGGTGCACCAAAGCACACTTTTTCTTCAAAAGATGGGCATGAAGGGAACTAACTTTCTCTCAAGTTTTCTCGGATAAAGTAATTTCACCCTGGTGCCTTGCAATGTGTTGGATACAGATACCTTTATCATACTACTATGTTAAAAAAAAAAACATGGAATGTACGAGGGCACGGTGACAAACAAGGTAGGGCACCACAACATTTTCTTTGCCATCGACAAAATCAAATTTTTGTGGCACAAAGGCAAGTATAGAGGGCAACCACAGCATTTGCCGTTATTAATGTGAAAACCCTGCCAGCATCGCAATTATGGAAGTGTCTCTACATCAAGCCAAATAATGTCTGCTTTTGAAGCTGTTTAAATTAACCTTCACATAATATATCTGAATAACATAACACACATGATTTTTTTCACATCATATTGGGAGTGAATCCTCCACATTATGCTGCAAATCTTTTATATTAGAAAAATTAAATAAAAATCCACACTTTATTTTCAATCTTAAAAAAAACCCATTTTGTTGTTTCCAACCATTCACAGTACTATGTTAGACATGTCTTTAAAAAGAATACTACCTGGCAATAACATCATTGTATCTCTTCTCGATGGTTGGAGTCTGTGCGTGTTTCGACGCAATCAGCTGATCCTTGAGTGCTGTGATGGTCTGAATCCCTTCTTTGTCGAAGGCATGGAGGCCTGCATCGAAAGTCTCCTGTTTGGTAAGAAGGGTTTGAACCGACGACAGATCGCGACCATAGTCTTCCGAGTGCACCTGGGTCTCCTTGTCAGCTGCAAACGTCAACACAACCAGTGAGGGTTTTCCATTTTGTTAAATGTACATGCTGTTACAGTCTTAATTAGTTTTGGAACAAACTGGAAACATTTTTACGAAAATATATTTGCTAAATCCATGTCAATATATAAACAGAAGAACGTTTTCATCAGTAGTTACCCTGACCTCTCAAACTTAATGCCTTATGGTTGCAAGATCAGATTACAGTACAATACAAAACAGTAATTTTCAGCCGACTAATAAAAATTAAGCAATAAATTTCACCTTTAATACAGGTGAAAATGGAGTTTTTTCTCCTCTTAACATAATGGAAAATTTGCAGCAGAGCTAATATATTAAATATTTTACTTTGATCGATTAAACGTGGATACATACAAAACATCTTTCTTGATTTGTTATTTTGCATATACACTAAAGTGTAAAATTGGTCAATATGTAACTAATGTGACCACAATTGCCAGTTTTCATACACTAGTTGTAATCAAGTGCTTCATACCAATCCAGCTTTCAACTACGTCGGTTTTCCAAATGAACTGCAGAAAAGCTGAATTATCGATCAGGTTGTTTTTACGTCTAGCTGCTGAACTGTCAAGAGCAGACAGCTTTTCCTGCAGGACTTGGATCCTCTGGGCAATGTTGTCAGCATTGTGGTTTCCCTGAAACATGGGTAAATTAATTACGGGTCTTTTCATAACTTTAGTTCTTGAAACACTGACTAAAGAACCATCTTTTTCCACTGTGATGGTCCAGTCGATTTGTTAAAGCTCATTCACATCAAATACAATAATATACAATACATTTTCAGGGTTTTATCACCTATTATTTCCATACTCCGATAATTGGCACCATTCCAAAAAAATGCTGTCATATTTTATTCCTAATATACGAGAAAACAATTCCCAATCTGCATGTAAATTATTTTTTATTATTATATATTTTGAAAACAATATGTAACATTTGACAAACACCTCTTCCCTACCCCATGTTTCGTAATGCAAAATAGATATATTAATTTGAATAAATACAAGTATATGTATAGCATTACTCTTAAATTCTAACTCAGCTTAACAAGAGGTTTTGCAAATGCAACTGAAAATTCCCTTTTATTTTGGTAAAACGGTATTAAAGTTCCCAAAGCTGTGGGTGTGAAATAGAACTCAACATTTTACTGCCTGTAAGAACATACCTCATCAATCAGTCTTTCACCTTCTTTTCTGATTTCACCACATCGATCATGATGAACAAACAAGTCAGTCTCAAAGGCTTCGTGTTTCTTCAACAGACCCTGAACAAATAAAATAAATGAAAACCATTGAACATATACATGTATTACATGCTAAGCTTTCATTATTATTGGTATTTTGTTTCATTAAAGATGGTAAGTCATTAATATCTGGAGATACATTAGAAAATTTTATTATTAAACTGACAAAACCACTATTTTCTCTACCCAGTAAGAAGGAAGGAAATGTTTTATTTAATGACACACAACACATTTTATGTACGGTTATATGGCGTCGGCTACCTAGTAAGAATTAACACTATACATTAATGAAACATTCCATGTTCTACAATAAACAATCCTGTTCAAAATGGAATTTTTTTTCTTAAAATGAGTACGAATACATAATTATACACAAACTGATACACATAAATAATAAGAAATAGTAACTATTTATAATAACTTATAAAATTCATACAATCAAAAAGTGACCGTTACAAAGCAACCAATGTACATGGCATACAAATTAAGCAATTATCCAGTACTGTAAAACTCATCCCCCTAAAAAACAAACACGAAATGATCTTTAAAAAAGCTAAGAACACTATCCTGTATTTAAATACCAACACTAGAGAACATTGATTTATTAATCATCGGCTGTTGGATGTCAAACATTTGGGACTTCTGACAGTCTTAGAGAGAAAACCCACTACATTTGTCAATTAGCAGCAAGGGATCTATTATATGCACTATCCCAGACAAGATAGCACATACCACAGCCTTTGATATAACAGTCGTGGTGCACTGGCTGGAACAAACAAAATAGTCCAATGGACTCACCAATGGGGATCAATCGCAAATTGACTGCGCATCAAGCGAGCGCTTTACAATAGGGCTCCATCCCATAACTATATTTAAATATTTAGGTTATTTTCTGCATTGCAGATAAAATGTAGTCTACCCTGTTAAATTATATGCCCCCCGACCCCCTCTGAACTTTTTTTTACTATATGAGCTGACCTGCACAGCAGCCATCGTGTCTCCGAGGTCCTCCCCGGACAGCAGGTGCTGTTTCTCCGTGATCCACGCCTCCTCCTCCTCCACGTTGGCGCTGAACTGCTGGTATGCATACGACTGCTCCAGCTTCAGTCCCCTGTTGGCCGCCATCTGTTTCAGCTCCTCCCAGCTCTGAGCCAGCTGGTCCAGACGCGCACGGATGTTGCTCGCTCCGATGTCAGACTCCTGCATAAGCTTTTCTCCTTGCTCCTGGACACTCTAGCAACAAAAACGATTGTGTTGTTATTTATTTGCTGTACTCTCAAACGGCAAAAACTATTAATTTTAATTGAAGTTAAACCTTTAAAGTTGCAGACCCTAGTTTCAATTCGTGAAAAATGGACACCGAGTTTGGTTATAGTCCAACAGAATTATCATTAGCCTAGAACAAATTGCAATAGAATTTTTTTATGATTGCTTCTAGTTAGGGGGTCACTCTGAATAATCACACCAATTTAGAACAAAATCTGGCCACTGGAAGTACACTAATTTGCATAAATTCAAAATCTACAAACCTGCAACACATTTGGGTCGAGTTACAATAGGGTAAAACAAGAATATTTGACATTAAAATGGGGAAAATACCCTTAAAAACAGACAAGAGCACATATTTTCGTAATCATTACTTCTCAAACGTATGTGCATTTTAAAAATAATAATTTTAAAAATAATAATTTCAAAAACAAAACTTCTATCTGGTAATAATACCCATAAAATAACTTCACTTTTTCAATATCGAAGTCAAGATACAAATTTTAAATTTAACACAGGTTTTAGCATATGCTAGCTCATAAACATGGAAAAGATTCTTGAGAAGTAAACAACAAGACATAAGGTATGCACATCATTAAACAGAAGATAAAATACCTAGGTGAAATATGTGTTACCTGGATAGCTGGCTCGTGACTAGCCAGTTCAGCTTCCAGTCTCTTGTGCTTCTTGCGAAGATTCTGAACACCAGTCAGATCTTTACCATAGTCGTCAGATCCAACAAGCAGTTTCTTCTCTCTGAAGGACAACAAATATTAAACAGTCTCAGAAACATATGACTAACACCACTGTCAGTTCACTACTTGCTTTGAATTTATCACGAATCTGTTGCATGATGCACCAATTTTAAATGAACGAAGTTGATACGACAAAGGTTTGAAACTGTCGATGGAAGGAAATCTTTTATTTAACGATGCACTCAACACATTTTATTTACGGTTATATGGCATCGGACATACAGTTAAGAACCACACAGATATTTAGAGAGAAAACCCGCTGTCGCCACTTCATGGGCTACATCTTTTTGATTAGCAGCAAGGGATTTTTTATATGCACCATCCCACAGACAGGATAACATACCACGGCCTTTGATATACCAGTCGTGATGCACAGGCTGGAGCGAGAAATAGCCCAATGGGCCACCGACATGAATCGATCCCAGACTGACCGCGCTACGTCTCGCCCCTGAAACTGTCGAATGTGAACTGTGAACTGTGAATGTGTAATTGATTCATCTTAGCATAAAATTCCTACAGAAATACCCCCTTGTCCCTACCCATGGCAAATTAAAACGTACTACTTTTTAAGACTTACTTGATCCAAGCCTCTTCATCATCAATATCACGAAGGAACTGGTGCATGATGTTGGCCTCATTCAAAAGGTTCCGGCGGTGAATTGCACATTCCTTGATCCTGAAAAGGGATCCAATAACAAATGAAAACCTGCAAAAATGTATTACTGTATATTGACCAAAAGTATTTTATCCTTAAGAGATAAAATAATTCTATCAAGAATCTGATTGAAAATGTTTATTTTATAATTAATGGCAAAACAAGATGGTATGATGGATCAATCATGGCATTCCCAATATCTACGCAATTTATGTGCAAATAATTTATTGACAGCAAGACTATTTAACCCACATTTATTAAATGATGTAAAAAGATATATATTATACAGGAAAACAAAAACCAAACCTCAACATTGTGTTTACTAGCAACAACTGCATGAAAACCATATTATGCGACAGTTTACCGTTCGTATCGTTCATTGATGGTTTTCTTGTGGTCCTGAATTCTGTCAGCATCTAATACTCCAGCTTCCACAAACTGATCTGCCTGGTTGTTCAAGTCCGTGATGCGGTCCTGATAATAATAAAAAAGGAAAAACATGTGGTCAGATTGCTTTTCTGTACGATACAAAACATTACAAAAGAATAAAACATTACAAATGTAATTTATTTATCTTGCTAAAAACACAAAAAATTAATTTATTACATTTCAACGAAATGGTCAATAATCATTTTTTACATTCTTTTTTGTTCTTTTTACAGATTTTTACAACTATAAATCAGCTTTCTATTACTATATATGTGGTAAAGAATTAAACATTTTAATGCAAAGATTAATTTTAATGTATATTAAAGCTGTCCCACATCAAACCACTAAGTCTTCCTACCTCATGTGCCCCTATGTCAGCCTCCAGCAGCTGGTGTTTCTTCAAAAGGTTTTGCACTGATGCTAGATCCTTTCCATGATCTTCTGAGGCCAGCATCTGTTCAACCTAGTATAAAAAAAACACTCCGAACATTAATTTGAAGTTTTCATGACAATGAATACAATAGTCCTCTACAAGAGTTTTGGAAATATTCTTATGGTTGGAACTCTGATATACTGTAATGATCTTCAAGTACAACAGTATCTGTAATCCACAATTAGCTGTCTTTTTTTTTTAAAATAAGTTAATAGCAACTGTAAAACAAAAGTCAACTTAGAAAACACAAAAAACCCTAATTAAAACAATGAATCTTAAACACAAGTATAAACTGACATTTTGATTTTTTAAATATATTTGACAGAAATATTCCCAATATCATTTCAACACGTGGTTATAAAGACATAAAATAACTAATCTGACAGTTAGGGACTAGAATGAGCTATACACTGATGCATTTTTTTTTAGCTACGATGAAAGTGAATTTAGCTTCATTTCGACTAAATTGCCAAAATTGTTTTGAAAAATAAATAGCAAATGTGATTGCTAGAAAAGATATTTTGTTTTGATTAATGACACCACTAGAGCACACTGAATCATCAGCTATTGGACGTCAAACATTTGGTAATTTTGACATAGTCTAAGAGAGGAAATCTGCTATATTATTCCACTAGTAGCAAGGCATCTTTTATATGCACCATCCCATACACAGGATAGCACATACCATTGCCTTTGAAAGACAAGTCATGGTGCACTGGCAATTGTAAGAAAGTAAAACGAACCTCTCCAAGCCAGAACTCGATGTCCTTCACTCCAGCGTTGTACGTCTGCTGTCGATTGGCCTCCTTCAACTTTTCACTCTTCTCGGTGGACTTGCCAACGAGATCCTCCCACTGAGAGGCCAGACTCTCGAGACGAGCCTGGACCGCGTCCTCCGAGCCGGCACACTGTCGGTGGTCAATCAGATCTGATGGTAACAGAGAGAGACCAACACTCGTCAAACATAGTACAAACAACAAAACAAATTATGTTCAGGTCTTAACAGTCTTTGTACTTATTTCTGTTTCATAAAATGAAAGGAAATGTTTATTTAATTTGTTTTAGCATCCCAGCGGTTTGGAGCCTTCCATAGTTATTTTGACACATGGTTTAGAAAGGAAACCTACTGCTGCCACATAAAGACTACTCCTATAAAAAAAATCAGCAAAGGATCTTACATGCGCTTTCCCTGACTGGAAAGCAAAACACGACAACACTCGATATATCGGTTACAAAGGTTGAGACTATATAAAAACACCGAGTCCACTAAAAAAATTTTTTACCAAATAAGCCAAAGACAAGAAATTTAATGCTAGGCTGGATTCCACCCCTTTGTTTTATAACAGTTATAAAAAAAAACCCATAAAGTTTGTCTTGTTTGACGACAACATTAAAAGCACATTGGATGTCACTCATTTGATATTTCCAAAATATAAAAAAGTTTGCTTCGTTTAACGACACCACTAGAGCACATTGATTTATTAATCATCGGCTACTGGGTGTCAAACATTTGTTAATTCCAACATATAGTCTTACAGCAAACGTGCTACATTTTTCCATTTGCAACAAGGTATCTTTTATATGCATTTTCTCCAAGCTTGATAGCATATACCACAGCCTTGATATATCAGTTGTAAGATACTTGTTTGGACAGGGGAAAACTCCAATTTGAGAATGAGTACAGAGGAGCTTGTCGGAAAACTGTTATTTACATCAGTTTGCAAATGTGTACCCAAATGCCTGTTAAAACTGAACAAATGAATTTATTTGTTTTGCCCAATATTTGCGTAATTATAGTAACTTACTCTGTCCTGTGGCAATCAACGATTGCAGTCTATCAGCATTTGCAGCAAGCTCAGCTTCAAAAGCTTGGTGTTTCTGATGTTTGCTCTGTAAATAAAGAGTACAAAACTTTCAGTATCTACTAACAATCATTAACATAATTATACATTTGAGTTTTAAAAAAACAAACATTGTCTTGTGTATAATACTTAAGTGACTATAATAACATTCAGGAAGCTAACAAATTACACACATAAATTATTATTATTACAATAAGACTCCATTATATGTGGTCATGTGGGATAAAAAGAAAGTACACCAGACATGGTGGAAATTTCGACCTGGGTCAAGGCTTGTTGTTTGATGACCTCAGATCACCAACTTAATATGACTATGACGTCATATTTTACACACGACATAATATTTCTCATGTTAAACGCAATGACAACATGACATATGAAAAATAAAAATATTGTTCCTAGCTTTCTTTCATGGGATAGCTCTGTCCTATAAACCTGAGGGCGAAAGAATATAATGTAAATCATTGTTGCTCTTTAATATGAATGCTGCTGGGGGTTTTAATTTGACTGAAAGGCTGGAGTTGTTAACACTGGACTTATTCCTTCTTGTATAAGAACTTCACAACAAGGATGATTGTGGAACGACGACATCGTTCTGTTTACTGTTCACAATTCACAATGTGATTACCTGGATGTTGGTTGGGTCCTTGTAGGATTCATCGCACGCGATCTGTAACTTCTCCTGCAGCCAGTTCTCCATCTCGTCGGCGTCGCGAGAGAACTGTTGCAGGGTCTGCGCCTCTCCCAGCTTAGAGCGATTCTCAATCAACGCATCTTTCAGTTTGGTCCATCTGCAAAACAAAAACCCACTTACATTTAGGTCCATTAAATCATTCACAATATAAACTGACGATAGTTTTCCAAACATGCAATTTATCTCACCAAAATCCATGGAACAATTTCAGTTAAGATAAAAGTCTTTAATACAGGTATTCAATTGGAATATCTCAAATAATGATGCTACTATACCTTCAATTTATTTCAGTTCTCTGAACAGTTCCATTTAAAAAACAACACTAACACTTATTTGTTGAAAGCCCCCACTGACCTGTCTAAGACTTGGTCCCTTTTGTCAGCCACAGCTGGTCCATCATAGTGGTCTGCAGCAATCAGCTGGTCGGCAAACTGCTGTAAGGCATTAATTTTCTCTTCCTGAAAAATAATTAATATTATCTTACAAATGGAAGATAAAGATAGTTTTTGCAAATAAAATATAATCTTTTTAACAATTCATTAAATCTCCAAATCAAACAATACTTTTGTTAAAGCCAGAATTAATTTAATTTATAAACTGATAATGTGAAAAGCTTCAACATGGCGACACCCTAACAGATGCCAAATAAGCATTTTCTCATTTTCATCCAGACCGACTAAAAGTAATGTATTAGACGTATCCCAGTTTCTATAATTTTCTAAAACAGCTTCTAAGTTTCTAATATTGTCTAAATCAAAACTATTTCCAGTGTGAAAGCAGTATAAAAACAGAGTACTCCAGAAGAACCTGCTCAATCTGCTTGCAGGGCTGTTTACAGTGCTGTAAGTAAGAACTGACCTGAGAATTGATGGCCCTGTCGAAATCCTCGTGCTTCTTGATGAGGGTCTCTACGTTGTCTCCGTCCACTTTGTCACCAGCGAGGAAGGCTTCCCGCGACGCCATCCACGACTCAGCCTGCTCGCAGTCTCGGTTGAAGAGCTGCAGCTCCAGACACTGGTCCAGCTTCATACGCCGACTGATCCACGCTCTGTGTCAACAACACAACAACAACCACCTCAACAACAGTGCTTCAAAACATAGCAATGAATTAAAGACAAGAGCTTGTATGACTGACAATTTCAAAAAAAAAGAAGAAAAGCAGTTTACTTTTCTGGTGCCATTTCTCATAAATGAACCTTGCCCTTTTTGCATACTGACTTTTAGCAGTACAAAGTTTTAAAAAAAAAGAAGTTTATTTGTAATACACACATAAAAATATTGTATGCCTATATCTACATGTGATCACTAAAATGAGATTGTATTTTTATTATAAATGAAAGAATAATAGTGGTGGCTGGTAATAATGCATTTTAAGTTATTACAACAACCAGGAAGATTGGAAATACTGTATTTGCCAATACTGACAATTTAATCAATTAGCTGTTGGCAATGAATAATGTAATAGTAAAAAAAAGATTCACGACAGCCTAATAACGAGTGATTTAAAAACACTGACTGTTCAAGCTCCTCTCTAGCCTTGGCCAGTTCCTCCAGTTTCTGTTGAACATCATCACTTGCGTAGTGACTATTCTGCAACAACTGCTGACCCAGCAACTCAAATGCTTGGAATGTGCCAGCTCGAGCATCAATTTCTGTACGGTGTTCCTGGAAAAGTATCAAAAGAAGTTAATTTTTTTTAAAAGTAATGGAAATCACTTTTATGTAGTTTGGCAAAAAATATTTTCTTAATCCAATAAAACTGGCTGTCAAAAAATAAAATGAGCATGTAACAGATGATGGTATACTATTTTGACAATATAATCAGATTAAATGCATGGTATAACAACAAATGTTACAGTTTCGGCAGTGGGTGAAACAGTACAGGACGTTTTCTGTAAGAAACAAATTAAAATAATAATTATTATTATTATTTTATTTATAATAAAAAACAAAACATCCAGTTATTATTAAAAAAAAATAAAATCGAGATACATTGCTAAAATCACAATATACATCTGACATAAAGAAGGGTAGTTAGTGTATGCAAATAATTCTTCATCATGTTTTTATGGAGCAAAAGAAATTCCAAGATAGAAGATTAACAGAAAGAAAAGATTGTTTTTTCAAACATTCAGTCAGACATTGTTAACTTAGGCAAGGCATGCATGGTTAGATCTTGTCAAATTATTTTAACAATCATAATTCATTTTTCAAACACCTCTGAAATGGTCTGACCATCAGCTTGTCTGAATGACTTTAGTTAGTTTCTACCAGTTCATCTAACACAAGATGCAATTGAAGCCTTGGGGTGCAATTTGGTTGGAAATACACACACTAACTACTCTAATACACTTCAAAATCTAAAATATTATGAGGGATATTTCAACACGTCAGCTGATGTTCCCTGGTGGGGCTCTCGTTGCAGCTGTAGAGAATTTAGAAACACAATACAAAACATGGTTGTGGCTGTCAGAATCATTCTAAATTTCAAAGCTTCATACAGTAAAACCTGTCTAAACCGGTTCACGGCTGGGACCTACTATTTATCCAACTTAGACAGGTATTTAGAGGGTCGAGTTTTAGAATTTCGAAAATTTTGTATCACGAAACTTCACCAGTTTTTACAAGATTCTGGTTTGTTCCGGGTCTTGTTAAGACAGGTTTCAATGTATACAACATGAAAAATACTTCAAATAACATCAGCTATTAAGTGGGAAATCTAAAAACAGATAGGGCAAATCACTGTCAATGGATTTGGTTCATAATTCACAATTTGATGAAAAAAAATAAAACAAAGTCCAAAAAAAATCACAGGACAGCAATTTTATGAACACATTATTAACCCGATTTACCAGCAATCAACCTGTGAACGGAGAAATGCTGGCTGTCACTAGCTGAAGTGATCACATTAAGTAGAGATTAAACTGTGGAAATGCAAATCTGACTTCATTCCATATACTTGTATGTTTTTTGTCATAAATCAGGCCATCTTCGCAAAATTTTATATTTAAGAGTAAAATAACTGTTAAAAAATATAAAAACAGTTATTTCTCAGATGTTAAAGTACATGCAGGCTATACAAGATTTAATTAAAAAAATAAATTAAGGATGTGTGATTAAGAAATTTGAAGGTTATATAACTGTTTTAGATGTGCTATTCCTCCATTTCATTTTTAACAATATGCTACGAAAAAAATCCTTGTGGTTATTTTTTAAGTGACATGAGCAGAGCTCAAACCAAAATGTGTTGCTTTATTATAATCTTATGATACAGTAATCTACAATAACCGGAAGTATTATATTCCAATACAGATGAATTATGCAAGGTTACTACTGGCTGTCTTGATTGCATAATTATCTAAATGTGCTACAGATGACTTATACAAATCGAAAAGAATGAAAATTGGGAGAAAGCTTTGTGTGAATAGAAACAACAGTAGCTCAATAAAGAGCCAAGACATTATTCAAAAAATAATTTGTATACTTATTTGGGGATGTCCAAGAAAACAAAATAACTTCACAACACTTTCCACACTCCTAATACATGCATACAAGAGAATCTCTTTATAAACAGCAACCAAATTGAAATACACACAAATCAATCAGTCAATAACTAGATATATTTCTCACAGTATTTCAAGCTCCGTTATATATTAACAAGAGACTCTGCCTCTGCAAGTCACAATCCATGATTAGTTTCTGAAAGAAAATTGGCTATAAGTCCTAACTGTGTTTCCCAGTCAGGCTAAACGTTGTTGTCTCCAGCAGTCAGTCAGGAAAATTATGTTCACAAATGTTGCAACTTAGCAGCAGTCCTCTTTCAATACTATGCAAACAATATTTTCACTCTAATTCATGTAAAACTATTTCAAAATCATAATCCCTATCATGTAGCTTTAATAAAATTTTCTTTTCACAGGGTTCTTGGTTATTTGCATTCATCTCGATGAATCGCAAAGAAAGTCACACATTATCCCTAACTTGCACTACTTTTCCAGATTATTCAGGCAAGAATACACAGAGCTAAGACTAGCAAAAATGATGTTGCTTATCAAAAAAGATCACCTGATCCGACTAATAGTGAATGAACATTTGCATTCCTATGGAAAACATGTCTGAAAGAAGTTTACCCAAATATACAGATACAAATTCAGACATATATTTTGAAATACGCAACAAAATTGAGTAATACAGTTTGACTGCAATTATTTTTGGCAAGTTAGAACTAAAAAAAACCCACTGTGCACACTGTATGAATATCCATAGAAGTATGCAAAAGTGTGTACCTTTTAAAATTATTAATACATGTTTAAAACCAAAAAGTAATTGTGGTCAATTCTTAAATACAGCTAAATATCAACACTTTTTCAAAACAATCGTTCAATGTTAGTTTACATGCAGTATCAGTTTTAGAACTGTCCGACACTCAAGACAAACCTTTATTGATGTCGTTAAACAATTTGGCTTAAATAAATATCTAATTTAAATTTTACGCAATACAGTGCTTCACGAAATAAGTGTCTTGTCCAAGACTATCCTGCAAAACACTGTCTGGAAATCTCAAGTAAACCGGGACAAGACATCAACTTTCATCAATGTATCTGACAAGTTTATCCATGTTATTCAAGTTTGATCAACAATCAAATCGACATAAGCGACAGATGTCTCAAGACGTATCAAATGTCATCAATCTGTTAAGTCTGATCAACAACTGAACAGACATAAGGTACAATAAACACATCTTGTTAATTTGGATCAGCAAATGAATAGTCAAAGCCATAACAATTGATCAGGGGCCAAATTCACAAAGGTCTTCTAGGCTCTGCTAGACAACAAACCATCCTCTTTGTCTTTTAACATTGCACTGCAAGATCAAAAAGTTGCGAGAGTTTAGTAAATTAGTCCCCAGATTTGTTAGATCACCAACTGAATAGATTTTGCAGGCTGTAATTTTCATGTTAAAGTACTGAGAGAGGACTACTGCAGATAGAGGCTTGGGTTGTGTATTAGCGAGAGAAGGGGACCTATGATGATGCACGACAACTAGACTCATTCTCCACACGGTTCGTGCAGTACGGTGTTATTGACACGCCGTGCACACTACCTCATCCTCCTCTTCCTCCTCCTCCCCGGGCAGCGACGTGATGCCGTAATGACTCACGATTTCCGAACTGAACATCTGAAAATTTATTTAACAGCCCACAAATATCAATGACAAGAAAAAAAAACCCTCTTCGTTAAACATCATCTTATCCAGAGAATTCAAGCAAAATTCATGTAAAACCAGCAAATTGTAAGAAATTTTTTTAAGGTAATATCTGAAATAAAAACCCAGTCAACAGTTATCAAAGAGAGCTTTATTTTCTCCCTAACTCCAAACTGCCCATTCCTTTGTTCCAAAGCAACTATTCTATGAACAATACAAATACTCATCTTTAACTAGCAACAAATGATCGTTGTAGTTTAAAGCTGAAATGAACTCAAAATATGGGATTTCAATTTGTTTTATATTGTATGCTCAATATTTTTTTAAAATGTGGCAGATTCTTTAAAAATCAAATTTAAACTGCAGGTTTTCAGTGTCTGATGCCAATAATCTGTCTACACATCTGGGTTAAAATCACTGCTCAAATTCAGACATTTGCTGTCGATGAATATTTCCATTTTGTTCATTTCTCTTAAATTCAACACAGAAGACCATTTAAAAAGAATATCAAAATGCCAAATTGCCATTGATATATCTAGCAAAATTAATTAATTTTCATATATCTGAACATACACTTCAGCTTCACTAAAATTTTTTTTTTTTTTTTAAAACATTCAAGGGAATAAAACCTGAACTCAAAAACAATGTATAATGAGTGCAATAAATCTAATACAACGTGTGCTCACAATATTAGCTCACAGTAAAGTTATAAAAAGTATTGTAATTTCAAACTCTGACCTGATGTCGCTCCAGCAGGGCTTCAGCACCTGTAACGTCCTTGGCTAGTTCATCAGACGACACTAGTGCCATCATGCTGTTGATCCAGGAGGTCAAGTCTCGATAGTCACTGAGAAATCGTTGCAGATCATACGAGTCCAACAGCTTAGCTTTGCGAGCCTCGGCCTGTAACGATAAAGCAGTACTTTGGAAGTATGTCCTCAACAAATAAAACATTTTATTTATTAATTTGATTGTTGCTGATAAAATAATAAAACAGTTAAGCTTTGCAAGTCTTGGACTTTAAAAATCAAGCAGTCCTAAAAAATCATACCCCAACAAAAATTTCATTTAATATGGTGATCAATGTTGTATTGAGGTATTCCTACGGTACCTTCAAGTTGGTGTTTGTTAAAAGATGTGTTTTTCATGATCAACATTGTAAACCTACAACCAATATAGGAAGTGGTGTGACAGAACATTTTTCATTTGTCAGATACTTAAGTTAGTGAAATACACAAGTTGGTGAAAACTAAATTTCAACACATTTCTTCAACTTCTATTTACAAGCATAGCTTAGAAATTGACTTTAAAATGTCCTGCTAACAAGCTAACATTTAAATCATAATTTAATTACTTTTTTTTATAATTGATAAGATTAATACAGATTGTAGAATATTATGTATTCTGTTTACCTTTGATGTTAGTTCATTCCACATCTCATTAATTTCTGTCTGATGTTCATGGATGTTCTCAGACTGCTCGGGATGGGTCATCATGAGACGTTTAGAAAGTTCATCAAGACCACGCACCTAAAAATACAGAAATCTTCAGGGAATGCCTTACAAAACAACTATTCATGCATACAAAACAAAACAAATAAGTTCGACTGACATGAGCAAACACTAATTGACAATCAATGACAAAAGAAATACATTTATTAACAATTCATAGGACTCCATTAAAAAAAAAAAAAAGAAGCTTGGTATTAGGAATGGCACTGTGATCTTTTCATCAACATGCTGCATTGAAAAACAAAGTAATGTTTACGAGTTACCGACCTTTTCTCCGAGTGCAGCCAGATCTCTCTCAAGTCCCTCGTGTTTGCGCTGCAGAGCCTGCGTGCTGGCGAGGTCATGGCCGTAGTTGTCATTGTTAAGAGCAGTGTCCTTCTCATGGATCCAGTCCTTAGTCTCATCCACCTCTCTGTAAAAAAACAAAAACACATTTACAATCAGGTTATCATTCACAATCAGTATTTGATAAATGTCTTTGTGAGAAAATAACAAATTAAAAGATAAGGTTTTTAAAAAACTAAAAAACATTTATATTGTTAAGACATGTTATTATGGCACAACAATTTTAACGCAAGGAAAATGAAGAATGGAAGGATAAAAGAAACAGATATTTTACACAGAGGTTTCATAACATAATACCCAATACCCAACTTTAGAGCATTAGTCACTATGGCATATGTAAAGCCATGGGAATACACACACCAGTAAGGAACATGCCCACATAACTGCCATGACCTACCAGTTTCGTTTATGGAAATAGTAAGCTGTATTACAGAAAACGTTTTTGTTGTAGTTGCCATGGAATTATTGCAAAATCTACATTCAAACCTGTGGTATCGCTGCACTTCAAAAGAACTGGCCAGTGTCTGTGCCCTCTCAGCTGAAACCTGCTGCAGTGTCACCCACCGCTGGTTCAGTTGCTGCAAAAACAAGTTAAAAAACAAGCACTTTTAATTTCACCTCACTAGGATATTTTTGTAACCAAATATTTATTTAAATTCTTTTGGAAATGGAATGGAATGCTTTCTACAGAAAAGATTGGAGACATTACACAAATGTAACCTATTTGTCTATACAAAATGCCAATATTTCATGACGCTAAATTTAAAGAGACCTACAAGACAATGTTCTTAAAAACTTGCGTGTGATTGTTTTAACAGTGATTAACTGAACACACAACAATGGTTACATGCATATTAACTGCAATTTTCTACTAAATTTAATTGTCTGTAAACTGAGTAAGTTAAGCATCTTTTTTTTTAAATGTCTAATAATGCCAACCTCATTAAAGTTTTATGTCTCTAATATGTCACTTACTTAGATTTCTCTCAATTTTAAGGTCGTTGATGTTTTATGTGTGACACCATCTTTACCGCGTATTTCAACATTTCTATATACTTACAATAATTTGTTCCCGAATTTTCTCTGCTGCTTCAGTCTGACCCATGGCAGTAAGTCTATCAGCAATAGAGTTCAGTTCGTGAAGTCTGGCTTCATTTGCCTTCAGGTCCTAGAATTAAACAGACAACCATTACAAAAAATGTAGTGCAGAAATGCATTATTACATGTAATGTAAAATTGATGACAGATGCAAAACTAACATATTTTTTTTAACATTATCTTGAAAACAGAATATCAGTCAATCAAATATTAATTTTCTTTGTCTGAATTGTCTTCAATACATTTTCTTCACAAACATACGTTACTGCTGTCAAAATACTGGTGTGCGACTGTCTTTCACAACTGAAAAACAGCTTTCAGTTTCTCAACAACTTGCTCCAAGAGTTGTTTTATTTCTTTGCAAAGGGCATTGGAATGTATCATGTTGGTGCTAATCTTATATTAGTAGACATAGCACAAATAAATTATAATTTCTCCATTGCAAATGTTTAAAATAAATAATGTAAACTATATAAGTTTCAACTAATGATTGTATACATGTGAGAAACTATGCATTCCTCACTAACACACCCACTTTGTGAAAATTAACTCAACGATGTGACCTAGATTTTACAACATTGACTAATACAACAAAACAGGGAACAATATTTCACGAGAACCATTGTTTTGTTCGTGTGTCGGTTATGCAATTTTAAAATCATATTCGGCAGTATGGTTTGTAATAGTTAATATTCGGCAGTATGGTTTGTAATATTCGGCAGTATGGTTTGCAATATAGTTATTATTCAGCAGTATGGTTTGTAATATAGTTAATATTTGGCAGTATGGTTTGTAATATAATTAATATTTGGCAGTATGGTTTGTAAAATAGTTAATATTCTGCAGTATGGTTTGTAATTAAGTTAATATTCTGCAGTATTATTTGTAATATAGTTAATATTCGGCAGACACACAAACCTTCTGGAAGTCATCAAACCTCTCCGATTCAAATGGTTTGTAATATAGTTAATATTCGGCTGTATTGTTTGTAATATAGTTAATATTAGGCTGTATTGTTTGTAATATAGTTAATATTCGGCTGTACTGTTTGTAATGAAGTTAATATTGATCAGCGACACCCACCTTCTGGAAGTCGTCGAACTTCTTCTGCATCTCCTCCACCTGTTCAAGGTCGTCCCCGACCTGTTCGCTCACCATCAGGTTCTCCTTCTCCGTGATCCACGACGCCAGCTCGGCAGCCTCGCGAACCAGCTGGTACGCCTTGCTCGACTCCTGCAGCTTCTCACGACGCTGGTTGCCCAGGTCCAGCAGGTTGGCGTATCTAAGACAACGCAAATACACATTACGCCAGCGTGAAAATACATGTAATTTATGAAACAAATTCGATATACAGCAGAAAGAAAGAAATGTTTTATTTAACGACGCACTCAACACATTTCATCTACGGTTATATGGCGTCAGACATATGGTTCAGGACCGCACAGATTTTGAGAGGAAACCCGCTGTAGCCACATAGGCTACTCTTTTACGACAGGCAGCAAGGGATCTTTTATTTGCGCTTCCCACAGGCAGGATATCACAAACCATGGCCTTTGTTGAACCAGTTATGGATCACTGGTCGGTGCAAGTGGTTTACACCTACCCATTGAGCCTTGCGGAGCACTCACTCAGGGTTTGGAGTCGGTATCTGGATTAAAAAACCCATGCCTCGACTGGGATCCGAACCCAGTACCTACCAGCCTGTAGACCGATGGCTAACCACGACGCCGGTATATATACAGCAGAAGACCACTGACATATTAATGTAAAATGAAAAAGCCCTAGAAAGTCATGGTTGCAATGCTGCTGAAAAAGCAGTTGTGTAATTCACTGGCGACATTTTAAACATTATTGGACATTTACTTTATAATCTTGTTTACATTTTTGAAGTTTGTATAAGGTGAAATATTAAGAATTTCAAAACTTGATGGCAATAATGCTACATTTATAATACACTAAATCAATAAAGTGCTCATTAAACAGAAATAAGTTGTAATGTCTAGTACAAGTAGTGGACATTTATTTAAACATACTGTCAAGGTCTTGACATCAAAAGATTGTCAAACAGGTGATAATGTAAAGACAACATATTACCATAGAAGATGTTTTTAGAATAAAAACAAATGCTATAGTGAATATATCCTGCCAAAGCTTACTGTGTTTCTATTTGATTCTGTCGAACTGAAATTGTGAACTCGTCCATCAAATTGTTGCGACTAGCCGACAAGCTTGGATCAAGTTTCTTCACGTAAGCAGCAGGTACAAACCCCTGACGGTCACTAACTTCAACCTTCCACCAGTCCTGATAAACATACATACATTACATACTTGTAATATTTTAAAGTAAGGACAGTCCATGAAGTTTAACATATATTATTGTAATTGAATTCAGGTGTTCACATGTATATTTTTTCAGATTTTGCATCTTACTTACAAATACGTGCTTAATTTATGAGATTATTTATAAAATAAAAGGAAAATATTAATAACAAGATAGGTTAAAATTGTAATGGTCTGCACAAATGGTTAACGAAATATTTAATGAATCCTTAAAATACCTAGAGTGAATTTCTATTTATGATAACAGATGAAAAACCTACAAATAAAATGAAACTAATAGTTGCTGCTATGATATACGTCACCTTATTTGAGCTGTTGAGCAATGTGAGGACATCGCCTTTCTTCATGGACACCTCGCGTGGCGACTTCTCGGTGTAATCATACAGAGCCATCACTTTCTCAGTGCCAATATCATCAATGACAGGAGCTTCTTGTTGCTACATAGCAAAAACAAACATTATACACAAATATATACAGTTATTCACTATGGTTACTCTGTCTTATGAAATATTAACTTCTTCAAAGATATTCAAAAAGTAAATTTGTTTCAGTAATATTTTTAAATTATTGTTAGAAACTAATAGAATGGCAAGAGTTTTCACCAATTACATTTGTTTGAGTCACAGTTAACATCCTCATACCTTGCATGACAAAGCCTGTTCTCGGAGCCCCTCAATAACACTGCGGTATGCTTCCAGGTCAGACATAAATGCCTCATGTTTTTTCAATAAAGCCTGCAAAGTGAGAACAAGACAATATTTAAAATAGTCTACAGTTATTACATAGATAATGTTTATTGGCACGTAAACATGTTTAGTTGTTCAATCCCAACAATACTTGCAATGTACAAATCTGAATCCGCTTTATTTAAAATTAAATTTTTATTTACGAGAAACTCAAATGAAAAATTTGCTTTATTCTGATAACACTATTTTTCAAAACTTAGAAACTTAATAGTCCAAACAAATTGCACGAGTCCATACTTAAAAAGTTTTTGAAGCATGAAGCATGGGTCTTTACCGACTGAACAAAAGTTCATTTACTCAGTCTTACTATAATATAGCAACATTCACATCACATTAGCCTAACATTACCTCAGCAGAGTCTTCATCCTTTCCATAATCTGTGTTTGCCGCCAGAGGTTCCTTCTCCCTCATCCATGACTCCGCTTCATTTGCATCAGCAAAATACTGTTGGGCCTGGAGAGAATCTTCCAGATCCTGCTTACGCTGGAAGGCTTTGTCCTGAAATAAAGTAATATCACTTGGTGTAATTGGAATACACTACTTTTTAAAAGGTGCCATCTCAGTTGCATAATGGTAGCTTCACATAAAATTTATTGAATAATTTTTGCTTTTGAAATGTAAATATCATACTGTCAATAATTTTTTTAACCAAACAGTTTAATTTATTAGTTTAAAACACAAACAACTACATCATCAATAAACATTCTCTTTAATAAATTTCATAACCAAAAAGGCTCAGAAGCATGACACACTACAGCTTTATAATGGGTAAAGAAAGAAAGAAATGTTTTATTTCACGATGCACTCAACACATTTTATTTATGGTTATATGGCATCAGATATATGGTTAAGGACCACACAGATATTGAGAGGAAACCCGCTGTCGCCACTTTGGTTACTCTTTTTCGATTAGCAGCAAGGGATCTTTTATATGCACCATCCCACAGACAGGATTGTACATAACACGGCCTTTGATATACCAGTCGTGGTGCACTGGCTGGAACGATATAATGGGTAATAACATATTGTTAAGTAACCTACTCTGGAGTTAAATCTAAGAATGGAATGTCTTTGTTAGATACCTAATTTGTTCAGATACAAATTAAAAGGAATAAACCTTTATAGTGGGTCCTACACGTTTTAAAAACAGCAAATAACCAACGTATTACACCATGAGACTGACCTTAAGTTGTTGCCATTTTTCTTGAAGGTCAAGAATCTTTTGCTGTATCTGATCTTTGGCGAAGTGTCCGTCTTTGATCATCTGCGATCCGTCCTGACTGACGTTGCTGATGCGCATCTCGTGACCGGCCAGCTCAGCCTGCAGGGCCTGGTGCTTCTTCATCAGGTTCTGGACACCAATCAGATCACGGCCTGCACACAAATCAAACCAATCAATATTCTATTACAGTGTCATTCTCATTGATATAAAATTCACAAACAGTAAAAACACTGGGGGATCATCATCTCTGAATGTAGGAAACTGAGAAATGTAGAGGCTATATCCATTGATGGCAATGAGGTATATAAGTATAGGCAACAGTAGTGGCAGCCGTAATGAATGGATGAATAACGACACCCAGGCATGAAAACTACATCGCTTATTAAGTGAATGAATGAATAAATGTTTAACCTTCTGATTACTGCAGGTGAGATCTCTCACCCGATGACACGCCAGTCGACATACTGTACACTGTATACAGTGCATTCCCCAATTGATATTTCCCACTGTTTTGCACGCAACACTCATCGGAATCGATTTATTAACAGGAAATGGAAGACAAATCAGCTTCCTGTGTCTTTATCTTTTATTTTATGTATTTATAAAACATTTATATGAGTAAAAATTATAAACATGTACCCAGTCAACATGGTTTTTGTCAAAAATTAATCCAGTAGTCTAAAGGTTAACAACATCCCAGTATAAAACCCCCACTAATGAGCACTCTGTAAAACTAGTTTGTGCATTTCAATTTTATGTACCAATCTTTAAAATCTTACATAGAAATTATGCAATTTGAATTGTTTAGATTTTAATTTTTTTTGTCTGAACTGCACAAGATGATGGGCTAACCACAAGGTGAATCTACTCAGATACAGTTAGCCCAAGGTGAATCTACTCAAAATACAAAGCAGCTGAGTAACTGACCTCTGTTAGTAGACGAGGCGATGGGCTCCTTCTCTCTGATCCAGTCCTCCTCATCCTCAACATCTCGCAGAAACTGCTGCAGCTGGATCGCCTCCGACAACTTCTGCTTACGAGTCACCATCGGAGCCTGAACAATTACAATACCTAATTAGTCTGCATGGAATACAGTAGCAGACTATGTATTAGTCTGCATGGAATACAGTAGCAGACTTTGTATTAGCTGCATGGAATACAGTGGCACACTTTGTATTAGTCTGCATGGAATACAGTGGCAGACTTTGTATTAGTCTGCATGTAATACAGTAGCACACTTTGTATTAGCTGTATTGAATACAGTAGCACACTTTGTATTAGTCTGCATATAATACAGTAGCAGATTTGGTATTAGTCTACTGGAATACAGTAGCACACTTTGTATTTGTCTGCATGTAATACAGTAGCACACTTTGTATTAGTCTGCATGTAATACAGTAGCATACTTTGTATTAGTCTGCATGTAATACTGTAGCACACTTTGTATTAGCTGTATTGAATACAGTAGCACACTTTGTATTAGTCTGCATGTAATACAGTAGCACACTTTGTATTAGTCTGCATGTAATACAGTAGCACACTTTGTATTAGCTGTATTGAATACAGTAGCACACTTTGTATTAGTCTGCATATAATACAGTAGCACACTTTGTATTTGTCTGCATGTAATACAGTAGCAGACTTTGTATTAGTCTGCATGTAATACAGTAGCACACTTTGTATTAGCTGTATTGAATACAGTAGCACACTTTGTATTAGCTGCATGGAATACAGCAGCACACTTTGTATTAGTCTGCATGTAATACAGTAGCACACTTTGTATTAGCTGTATTGAATACAGTAGCACACTTTGTATTAGCTGCATGGAATACAGCAGCACACTTTGTATTAGTCTGCATGTAATACAGTAGCAGACTTTGTATTAGCTGTATTGAATACAGTAGCACACTTTGTATTAGCTGTATTGAATACAGTAGCACACTTTGTATTAGTCTGCATATAATACAGTAGCACACTTTGTATTTGTCTGCATGTAATACAGTAGCAGACTTTGTATTAGTCTGCATGTAATACAGTAGCAGACTTTGTATTAGTCTGCATGTAATACAGTAGCACACTTTGTATTAGCTGTATTGAATACAGTAGCACACTTTGTATTAGCTGCATGGAATACAGCAGCACACTTTGTATTAGTCTGCATGTAATACAGTAGCACACTTTGTATTAGCTGTATTGAATACAGTAGCACACTTTGTATTAGCTGCATGGAATACAGCAGCACACTTTGTATTAGTCTGCATGTAATACAGTAGCACACTTTGTATTAGCTGTATTGAATACAGTAGCACACTTTGTATTAGCTGCATGGAATACAGCAGCACACTTTGTATTAGTCTGCATGTAATACAGTAGCACACTTTGTATTAGCTGTATTGAATACAGTAGCACTTTGTATTAGCTGCATGGAATACAGCAGCACACTTTTGTATTAGTCTGCATGTAATACAGTAGCAGACTTGGTATTAGTCTACATGGAATACAGTAGCACACTTTGTATTAGTCTGCATGTAATACAGTAGCAGACTTGGTATTAGTCTACATAGAATACAGTAGCACACTTTGTATTAGTCTGCATGTAATACAGTAGCAGACTTGGTATTAGTCTACATGGAATACAGTAGCACACTTTGTATTAGTCTGCATGTAATACAGTAGCAGACTTGGTATTAGTCTGCCAAAGAAGCCATCACCTCCTTGATTTTACATCTCAAAAACAAATAAGTTTAGGGGCCTTTACTTGCAAAACAGCATCACATTACTACCCCTACTATTTATTTATGAATTGTTAATTCAATAACCTTTATACGATTCAAGTTCGTCAATAACAATTATTGCTATGAGCTACTAAACATATTAGATACTGTTCTTACCATAAGCTTCTGGTATCTCTCAATAACAACTGCCTGTTTGGTCTTAATGTTGTCAGCATCAAAATGTCCCGATTCAAGAAAGGTCTGAGCTTGTACAGAGATTCCTTCTATACGATCCTGAAAGTCAAACCAAAAAAATGGTTTAGAGAACTGGCAAATGTCTTTATAAAGAAAATAACAATGAACAGGTATTAAGCATATTTTCATTTATTTCAGCCATATGCATCAGTATTTCTAAAATGCTGACATAGGTTTGAGATGGGGGTTTTTTTTCCCAATATTTACTTAGAAACTAAAAAATTTTAAATCACTGCATTTCATTTTAGCTCACTGGGAAACATTAGTCTCTTGGTAATGAATTAGAGTAACTCATAGATGAGAATGCCCAACCCTAAAAAATCCTGAAAATTACAGCAGCTTATTTGGAAAATTGTTTAAATGACAATGTTTAGAGGGTTATAAATAATGCAAGGCAGTCAAGACTCCTTAGGGGGTTACGGGGGCATGCTTGCCCAGACAATTTTGAAAATATAATGGCCTGAAAGATGATTTCTTGGCATCTGATGAAAAAAATTAATCCTTTTTCTAATTATCAGTTTAGATCATTTTGAAGAGATTTTTGTAGATTTTTTTCATGCGGTGGCTGCCGGTTACAAAACATTGGTGAAAAGCGGCACACCGTGGCAGATGGCATCTTTAAATTTAGTTTGAATTGAACGTAGCCATGTGTATTGGGACGGCCTTGGATTACTTTAAATTGTGCGTGGTGTGGGTCATATGTCCACCTTAAAGAATATGTGGAGTACATTGTTCATCATATCGAATAATTTAGCGATTTAAGAACAGTTTGCATTTTCCATCAAATATCAATGTAGTGTTATTAATCATTTGTTAAAAATATGTCCCGGAAAAAAAGGTTTTCTATCATTCTTTTTTCTTTATTTTGTGTCAAGTCTTCAGCTGTAGGCTACGGCTAAATGTGACATTAAATTTTTTTTTATTGTTGACTTTGTATTATTTAATATTATGTTTAAAATGATGCAGAAGTAACAACGTCTTCCTTATTGGAATTTGCCAACAAATTGACACTGTCACTCGTTTGGTTGGCAGGTAATGAATAGGCTGGTTACTTGAGGGTGCATCAACTGGCATACGCTGCTTTTATTGAAACAAGTATGCACATTTACACTGCTCACAGAATGTTGGAATTACCAAAATGGTGGTTGGTATAAAACCATGACTACTGGTTAAGTATAAAATCTGGATTGCTGAGTTGGTATAAAACCCGGACTGCTTGGGGTGAAACGTAGCAAATTTTGACAAAACCTGGTACAAAATTGGGCAGTGCAAAAGTCCGGAATTCCTGATAAATCGGAGGATTCTCATCTATGGTAACTTGCTACTGAAAATACTCACCTGATGAGCTGTAACATCTGCTTCCATCAATGCATGTTTCTTCTGCAGATTCTGGACCTGGGTCAGATCCTGGAAGAAAAACAGTTGACCATTTGTTCTTGTAAATTCTTCAACATTTCACACAAACTATCATAGTACATTTAATATATAGGAAAATAAACCACTATAAAACAATTTTATTTACAACAACGTTAAAATAGGTAACATTTAAAAGAAAATAATTGGGGGGAAAAAAAAAGAAAGAAAAAAAGGTAGGAAAACCACGTCCATTTATTTAAATGTTTTAATTTTAAGGAATCAAGAACCTTTTTAGTAAGCCAATGCAACTTATATACTGTTTTGTTCATAATGGATCTTACACTCAAGTTGATATGGGGGAAAAAGTGTATTTACTATAAAAATTAATACTGAAAATTTAAACTATTGCTAATGATCTGGTAAAGCATTTTTTTATTAAGTTCATTTGCACTATCTGTTTGGTGAATAAAACTATTGAGCTGTTGCAGACTATTATGAAATAGAGATCTTGCACAATCAGACAACTATGAAATGTAACACTATTTTGATGCTCAAGATTTTAATAAAATGCTTCCAGTAATACTTGAAACATGCAAGAGATGGCTACATTCATTTTTTTTACAATATAATTAACTTAATATTATTCAAGTATTACAGAATATACCAAATGCCCAAAATAAATTTCTACAAAAAATATCCATATTTTTTTGAAAAGATTCTGTTCATTGCTATATTGTTAAAGCAGCATGCAGTTTCTGAACTACGTCAGTTTTATGATTTACCCACTAGTCCACATTCATCTGTATCTATTTCGATGGTCAAACCATTATCATAACACGACATATGCAACAGGAAAGATACAGCAAAGCCTCATCTAATGATCATCCCATTGTTTAAATAAATATTTTGAAGGCCTTCAGAATTCTTATTTTGCATTAAGAACATATAGCATTGTTCAGTAAGAAGGAACAAATTTACTTGGTTTTCCCTATAAAAGCAACATTGCCACATCTTTACAAACAGATTATACAGTCAAGAGTAGTTTTAGTGCAGAAAACACTTCGTTTGGAATTTACCAGAACTTTTGTCAAAACTTGAAAATTATTAGTTTTAAAAACATTAAATTATTTTATCTAATAAAAAATATGGTTATGCAAAAGAAATTAACTGCTTATATTCATGGGACCAAATATTTTAAATAACAAAACTAGAGGCACTGATTTTCCGCGATCATGGAATCGCGGAAATACCTATCTGAAACGGAATTCACATTTTTTTTCCAAAACATTATTTGACTTTAGATAGCGCATTTGATTAATTAAAATTTATTTTTCGAACTAGAAACTATGGACACCGACATCTGCCTGTGCTACGCTACGACACTAGTACCTTTGTATGTAACATATGTTTAATGTAGAGTATCTAGACGTTTTACCAGTCGTGTTTTCCTCGCTTATTCCTGGCGATTTAACAGGAAAAAACTAACATTGTGAGCTAAAATTGTCCGATATTTACTCAAGTGAAAGATATATTATGTTATGTTTGCTTATTAATTTTTAACATTTGCGGCATTGCCATATTTCCGATCTCACAAAGGAATGCAGTAATTGCATATTGTATGCCAGGCTTTGTTCAAAATAAATTATACAAGGGAAGTGGTTTATAGTGTGATCGTTTGTAATTATTTTCCCGATCATATCGTAAAGAAAACCGAAAATGTCCGAAGTCTGTGTCGTGGCGTATTCTTGTTTAAATTTAAACCAAAAATAAATACAAACTACTGACTTGTTTTGCCTCATTGCATATTTATTTATTTTATACCAGCAATTAATTGCGGTGTGTGTATGTGTGTGTGTGTGTGTTTGAGTGAAACAAAAACAGAATTTGTTTAATACTGAAACGGAAAAAAACGGAATTTGTAACATTATGAAACGGAAAAGGGAAAAATCTGAAACGGAAAATCAGTGCCTCTACAAAGCTGTAGCTTTTCGATGGGTGTTTTCAAAATGTGCAAGCATGAAAATAAAGTTTAGGCATCTATAATGCTTAGACAGTTCAGCACTAGCTCATTTTGTGAAACCTGTTACTTCTATTCAAAACCATCATAAAAGGAAAACAAAGTTCAAAGAGGCACTTAATGATAGTAATGACGACGGTAACCACACTGGACTCCCATGTTCACAGCATTGACACAGATGTGTAGTTAAAATAATGAACACCAAGGTTTTCATTCCACTACTGATGCCTTATTTTTGCCATCTATAAAACTTTCACAGGTTCTAATTGTACATTTTTGCCATAAAAAGGTTTTTAAAAATGGGAGCTATACTTGTACACAAATAAAAGACAATATGTAACTGTTGTGAAAATAGAAAATAATATATTTTTGAATACCATGTCACTGTCCGATATTCAAAGGCAATATGCATACAGCTAGACACATTACCCAAGACAGTCAGGTGGATATATTACTCGAGAATAGTAAGGTGGACAGACTACCCCAAAAGAGTGAATTTGAATATATTACCCAAGAAGAGTGAAGCAATCTAATTGGAAAATGGAAATTATGATTGCTAAGTCTAAATCAACCGAGACTTAATTATCTGAATTATATTCATCATTACTTTTACAGATTTTCTTGAAAATATAAAAATATAATATTAGTAAGTGGAAGAAAAATAATTTGATGATGTCTTGAAACTGTGGACCATTCTTGATTCAGAAATAAATTAGCTTTTGAACTCACTGCTGCCTTTCGTTCTGATCTACTTTCTTCACTTTCTTTATTTAGCAAAACCCATGGAGACCAAACTGATCAAACCGTTATCACCTTGGTTACTGGTTGTTTGAGGTTTTTTAAATCAGAATGCTAAAAATATTCCTATTCATGTGCTTCCAAAATCCAACAGATGCTTCACCATCTTAGATAACTAAAGAGTGATGAAACAAAGCACAGTAAACAGAGGAGTATAAAGTAAACAGGTAATATATCATCTACAAGCCAAATTGTACTGGGTTACATCCACAAAGAAGAAAACATCATCAACCAATTAATTCAACATTTTCAGTTTTACCTCAAAGTATCCATATTTATGTATTTATATTGTCCAATTTGTTTCTAAAATTAATTTTAAAAATGTACTGTTTTGTTTTTACATCTATTCAACATTCTCAGGTTTACCTCAAATTATCCATATTTACTTATTTATATTGTTCAATTTGTTTCTAAAATTAATTTTAAAAATGTACAGTTTTGTTTTTACATCTATTTTAAAAAATTAAACACATATGATGTAATCTTCTTATATTGGATGTTTCACTCACTTGTCGCTGGGTCAGCTGTGTTAGATTAAAGGAAAACAAAATGGAAATGGAGCAAAATTAAAACAAGTAAAGGGATAGAGGGATGAAAGAATAAAGTAAAATGAACAAAAGAATGGTTATAGGATTAATGTGATAAGACAAGGTGTATAGTCAAGGAACCAAAATATTCCATAAAAAAATTTCATTTAAAAGGCAGTTTGATGCTTACTTGATCGAGATACAGTGATGACAAACATTACTGTCATCAGTGATGTTGAATTAATAATAAAAGATTTAAAGATATGATACGTCTCTCCCTTTTCGCCAATTCTACAAAGATATAGGTTTCCCATTTCCTATTACGGTTGTCTGAGGCTGACAAGTCACATTAGTTGACCAAATGTTGTACCATTTCTTTTAACGGCTGCAACAATGGCTTCTTAGACAACCCCCTCCCTCTGAGTAACAAAAGTTTAGATCTTGGCTACATCCCTAAGGTGAAAAAATAACTGTGGTTAACAAATTAAGAACACAAAGTGAATTAGTGTTAGTCACAAGTACATTTTCTGACAATGACATTTCAATATTTTCTGTTAAACTGCATTCAGTATTCTCATAACCTTAATTATAATTATGAAGTACTTATTATTTAAAACTAATTAAGATGAATTACAGGATAACTAGTTTTTCTTTCTTTTTCTTTATTTTAAGGACTACAAGCACTGTAAATTAAGTTTGATATAATGCATATATAGAACCTCACAATGAAACAATTTTGAAGCCAAACTATCAATATTCTCTAATGTTCCCTATTGTTTTAAAAACATTGGAGAGTGAATGAATGTTTATGACACCCCAGCACACAAAAATGCATCAGCTATTGTGTTGGGGTGTTGTTAAACATTCATTCAGTCTCCAATGTTTTTAAAACAAAAGAAGACGTTGGAGAGAGTTGCTAGTGTGGCTTCAAAATGGTTTTATTGTTATTTAAACATGAAAAAATTATTCAGTGTTACTGTACTTAAAAGACAGTAACAGAATAAGGGCAATATACATATATTAGGATGAAATAAATGGATTAATAAAGATTAAAAAGCTTTCTGGAAGTAAAGATAATATTAGTGTTAAAAATAGTTGTTAAAATTTTAGTGTAAAATTTGCTTTATGATTATCAAGGAAACTAATATTGTTAATAAAAAATCTGACAATGACAAACAGGCCTCTCAAGGAGCGACTAATCAATAGGTGTTTTTGTAACTCTTTTAAATCATGTATGGTGCAAAAATCAATAAAACAAACACAAAAAGTACTGAATTTACAAATGTTTTAGTTCACAATTATAAAATAATAAACATTCAGAATCTGGAAATGTAGTTGGTTCCTATCACACATGACAGTATCATTGTCAGTATTACCAAAATAGAATTGGTGTCATATGTTAAATACAAATATAGAAAATGTGGTTGACATAGAAATGTAAAACAGTTGTACTGTTCTATGGGGGATAAAACCCTAGGTAAATTGTTTGTTGAAAGTTTCATGGTTTTTCCCTTGGTCATGCTAGAAAGGTTTAACATGCATGCTTCATACTGTAACTTCCTTATAATATCAAGAAAACTAATTGGCTTTCGAAATGAAAAGACTAAATTTAGATCTTTCTTTACTTGAAAAACAAACATTGTATGCAACATAGTTTCTGACAGGGCTAATATTCAGAAAAATTTACAATGATATACTGACATCATTATAAGGAATTGAATGACAGTAATGATTGATGGATATTTTGCAAGTTTGGTTTTAATGGTTCTGATTTTCCAAGAAGGAATCTTAAATTTAAAATTTTTAAATGATAATGGCAAGTGACCACTCGTGAGTGTAAAGTGTCCGTGAGCAATCACTCACCTTTCCCTGAAAGCCATGATGAATATCTATAATCTTACTTGTTCTTTAAAATACAAATGACCATCCAATGATTTCGTAACATCAAAATCTATTGACAATGTACCAAAATGATGAACATTACGAATGAAAAATCAAATGCTATTTTCTGTTCAACAGAGCTTCCTGATGTTATGAGACTTATTTCATCCTGACTCATAACAGCTAATGATCATCGTTATACTGGAGCACTAGCACAGGACATAAAAGTTAAAATTAATACAAGATTAAAATAATAATGTTGAGAATTCCTGCAAATTGTTAATTTAGTCAATCATTAGAAACATAAAACATAAAGAAGAAAGATGACTGCAGGCAACATAAATTGTTATTGTAAGTCTGCTGAAAAATCAGACTGCCTCATTTCAACTTACTTTGCCATAGTCTTCTGAGGTGATCTGACCTTCAATGTCATTCAACCAAGAATCAATGTCATCAATGTTGCGGTTAAACTGTTGCTGTTGACTTGCCTGTTTCAATTTGTTGCCTAAGTAAAATAATAAAGTAATTCCACACAACAGTTTCAAATGTTTTGTACTTACTTTCTCATTAAATTACATGTTACAACCAGCTATCAAATCCTCAACAAAACGGGAGACATTCCACCAATGTTGCCAATTTAAAATATTTGCTTTCAAAAATATTTAGTCAATTTCTAAAACATAAAGCAACTTCTGTTCTGTTAGTATATCTTCCAACTGGGGTACTCTAAATGGAAGAAAGTATATTATTACTGAAGCCACTACATGAAGTAGTAATAAATATGTCCATTTTTCTTTTTTTGTAGTACTGTGAAGGTAAAAGTACTTTGCTTGGTAATTAATTTTCATACACTGCTTATGAAAATTACATAAAAAATTTAGCACCCAAAATGATGAGAAGTTGAGATCATAACATAACAGAATGACTACCAATTAATAAATCACCACCTAACTATACGGCTTTCTTAAGAAGTATCGTTTTCCGAAGTTATATCATCAACCAGACAAGGATATTTTTTATGTATTAACAAGAATGAAATAAATAAAAACGTAATATACCTTTGAATGCAGTCTGAGATTGCAGCTGCTCCCATAACTTGTCAATTTCATCCAGTCGTTCTCTAAAAAAATACCTCTAATATTAACATCAACGTCCCAGAAATTATTATATTATTTATACTACCTATTTTGTGAACTGTTAACAACTACTTTTTCATAACTGATCTAAGTCTAGTTTTAAAACAGAATGTCAAAAATTGGGAAAAAAATGCATAAAGATCAAGATATATATATTCCAACTCTATTATATAAATAATCCCAAAAATATTAGTAAAAAATGGGTTTTTTTTAAAAATATGGGTGTTCAGTAACTGACAAGCAATGGAACTTTCTACTCATTTTTGTTTCTAGAAAGTTAAAAACCATATCAGAGTACAAACACACCTGATAGTTTCTGATGCGAAATGCTCGTTGTTGATCAGGTCCTCCCCAGTCTGTTTGATAGAATCAATCCGGTTCTTGTTGGCGTCTAGCTCTGCCTCGAAATTCATGTGCTTCTGAAGTTTGGTTTGCAAGTTGGTTGGATCCTAAAACAAATTATATGTACATGGATTATTAACTTATGATACATGTATATCAAAGATAGACTGGTCAAAATAAGCTAGTGACAGACATATTTCATTGATTATTGAAACTTCTGCTCTGGCTGTGTTTAACAGATTTACAATACAGATTAATTACATTGTTCAGGAATGTGCTGAACATATACTCACTTTAAACCATGAACACCCTGAAAATTTATGCGATTCAGTGTACATCCATTTCTCTATACTGAAAGTCTATTCCTCACTACTTTTTAATCTTAGATAAAGTACACTTTGTTCTGTTCAGCAATATACAAGTACACTTTGCTCTGTTCAGCAATATACATAGCCCAACCTCTAACTTATGTACAACCTCCCTCTCCCCAATGCAATGGTTATGTTTGAAAATCACAAAAGCCTATCAAATAGCCACAACCTTTCCATCTTGTCAGTGATAGCCACTTCCAAGTGGGTTAATTTTTTTTCTTTCTCCTTCACTATGAAGACAAAAAATTTAATTTCTCTTTATACACAAGAAACATTTTAAAAACTGTACCAAGTAATTTTCATCCGATGCAGTTTTCAGCTTCTCATTGATCCATCCTTTCGTCTCGTCACAATCCCGCTCGAAAACCTGGTACTGATACGATTCCTCGAGCAGCTGTCTGCGGCTAGCGGAGCGCTCGTGCAGCAGGTTTCGTCTCTGTAGCAGCAGGTTGATCCGCTGAGCCACGTCGTCGGACGCGTAGTGCTCACTCTCGATCAGCTTGGTGGCAAACTCATCCAAGGCCTGCAAAATCAACATGAAAAATAACAATTCTATTTCTGCACTCAACACACAAAGGTAAAATGGGCTATGTTAAAGACTGGTAAGAACTGCAAAACTGCGAGAGATTTAATATGGTATCAGGTATATGAAAACTATTAATTTATACTGGCTTGCCAGTAAATAGCTGGAAAAGTATCATGTGAACACCTGTCAATTATGTACAAATCTGAGCGGTATTATTTTTTTTTCTCTCCAAATGCCTTGTGAATCATAACAATACAACAGACACATACATGCAAAACAAATATGATATGGAAATCAGATTGTTACCAAAAAAAAGTTAGCATATAAATATAGCTATTTTCCTACTGTTTATTTTAATAAATGTTCATTAGTACCTTAATTTTCTCTTCTTGAGCAGCCAGTGACTTTTCGAAATCGTCATGCTTCTTCAGTAGAGCTTCAACACTGTCCAGCGAGTCACCCAGATCCTCATTTGCCAGGAAAGCCTAACACATTGAAAAAACCCCACAATGAAACAAATTAATATTTTATTATTTTATTTTAAATACAATTTTACAAGCATTTACACCAAAGTTAGTCAGAACAATAAAAACGAAATAGAAAAAAGGGTTTCAACAGATATACTAAAACAAAGTCCAGAGCGTTTAAGTGCTTAGTCGTGGACACAATGCATAAAAGTAAGATAACGTATAATAACCTCCTGTTTGGTCATCCATGCATCAGCTTGCTCGGTGTCACGAATAAACAGCTGAAGATCCATGCACTGCTCGTATAGGATTCTGCGCTCTTCCCAAAGATCCAGCAGAAATGTCTTCTCATGCTCCAAGATGGACAACTGAAATCACAGCATTAAAATGGAATTTGTATAACACTGAAATAATTTCACAGCTTATCTGATTAAAATATCTCCCAAAATTTAATTTACATATACAGTGAAACCTGTCTAAAATGGACTGTACAATAACCAGAATCTAGTCAAAAAGGTTTTATGGTCCTTAATTTTTCTAAATTTTAAAACGCACCCTCTTAATACTGAATCCTGTCTAAACTGGATAAATATTAGGTCCCCAGCATGATTTGGTTTAGAAAGGTTTCACCTTATAAGACTGAAATAACTATCGTTGTATCATATTAATAAAAGCATCCTTTAAAAATTCATACAGTATGCTTCTTTTTTCTTTCTTTTTTACACAAAAATTTGTTCTTCTAAGGCTTAAAGAATTCTGAAACCAATAAAACAAAAACAGATGAATGACTAACTTAAGCACTTGTTTGGCAATGCATAGTAAAATTACCCAAGACTCGACACTGACACATGAAAAAGTTAAATGTCTAATAAGCCTAAATTCAAAACAAAACCCTCACCTTTTCACGGACTTCATCAGAGGCGTAATGGTTGGAGTCCAGCAGTTTGCTGCCGGCCTCAGCGGTTGACGTAAAGCTATCTTCTCTGGCATCAATTTCTCCTTTGTGTTCTTGGTGTCGCTCCAGCAAAGCTTCGGCTCCAGCCACATCTTTTGCCAGTTCATCGGCAGAAATTATTGCCGTCATGTCCTTAATCCAGGACACGAGGTCACGAAAATCGGCAAGGAATCGATGTAGGTAGTAAGAGTCATCTAATCGAGATTTGCGCTCAGCACCCTGATAAATTGAAAACGAAAGATCACATTTTCGATTGACACAGCTGCATTATATTTTATTAAAAAATAATCTGAATAAATAAAGAATACATTTTCTTTTGCATCCTGTTTGTGTCTTACATGTGTGAAAGGACATATATTTATTATGCTTTTCATCAATGAAAAACAGACTTAAAAAATTCAGCATAAAAAGTATCTAAGCAAGTCAAACTCAATTAATGAGGGTTTTTTTTTCTTCTCCAGTTTTTAGTAAAACAATTGTAAGAATATTGCACAACAAAGATTCGCCCGCCTCCAAATTTTAACAGTTAGACAGCAGATTTAAAGGGAGTACCTTCGCCTTAAGATGTTCCCAGTTCTCTTCAATTTCATTCTGTTTTCCATCAATCTGAGCAGCTTGATCACTGTGTATCTCCATTAGACGTTTGGATTCTGTCCCTAGAGCAGTCACCTGAAACAAAAAACAATAACAATAAAATACATTTTAATGTATTCTTGTTATCATGTAAAGGGAAACTACCTGCCAGGAACACTTGCAGTAGATGTAAAACAATCACATAAAGACATGTAGCTCTCTTTTCATTGTTTGCATTAAAACATTTCCTGCCACTAACAAAGCATTTAAAATACCACAAAGAACAAAATACTGTGCAGTGGTGGCAACTCGGTCTAATTTGTAATGTGTTTAGTATCCTCCAGATACCATATAAATTAAAAATGTTACGTTCGCCTAGTGTCTGTTAAAGAAATATGAACTTATTTTTGCTCCTAATAGTAATGAAACTTAATATTGGTGATTTACCTTCTCCTCGAGGGCTGCGAGATCTCTTTCAACACCTTCGTGTTTACGCTGCAGAGCTTGAACACTGGCAAGGTCCCGGCCATAATCATCTGTTGATAGAACGGCATCTTTTTCTTGAATCCAAGCAATAGTCTCATCTGCATCTCTGAAATACAATATATCTTATTTTACATGTGACAGAGGGGCATTGCTGTTAATCTGAAAGACTAGTCTTATGAAGCATTCCCTCATTCTCTATACCAAGTGTTGCAATTAAAATACTTTTGACATCTAATATCTACCGATTAAACAATGTGCTGGAATGTCTTTAAATATCCCTATCCCATAACAAACCCTTCTGAACATCAAGTTATGGGTTGAAGGACAGTTAAAATAAATGAACGATACTGTAAAGTAATTTAAGACAATTTATATTCAAGAGATGTAACTGATCTTCTATTAATGTACCTGTTAAAACGCTGGATTTCATGGGCTCCAAACAAGCGCTCTTGTCTGAGCAGTGACAATTGTTTTAGTCTTTGCCAGGCTTCATTGACTTCCTGAAAAATGGAATGATTTCAATTAAGATGAGGCACTTCCTCTTTGTTAAAACTCCTGCTCTTTAATAACAGTAGAGTGTCATGATGTAGACTATTACTGTTTTACATTCACATTGTATTACTTTATTACCTGCACACAATGAGCAATCATATTTTTTAAATGTCAGAAGACATTTCATGCACATTAATGATGCAAAATAATTATTCTTAACTGGACTTGATATCACTTAAGTAACTAGGTGAGAAACATTAATGCAGATCAACAGCTTGGGACTCGAGGTTCAAATATACGAGTTGAGAGCCAAACTACAATGCAATTTTGTATGTAATTTAAGCTTAGACTACAATATGTAGTTTAAATCTGACCTGTATTTATAAAACTAAGTCTAGACTCCAGACTGTACTGAAATCTAACCCACATACAAACAGCATGCAGTTAAAGTATGAAGACACAGCTAATGTCCCGAGTGTGAGCATCACCCAAGATGCATTACAATAAATGATGTCTCGGAGGTGGAAGTACAGTTTACAGGTAGTACAAAACCAAATAACTTCTGGCTGGGTCAAAGTTTGAGGTGCACCCAAATTTTTTTATAGAGAAGTGAATACCACAAGTCCTGTGATTGGTGATAAATGCGAGTGTGTTGTTCACTTGTTGTTTGTAAAAATAATTAGTTTTATCTGGGAAAAAAATTAATGCAATTTTATTTCATCTAGTACCACTGCGTTAAGTAGCCTTGTGCTTGAAACATGTAAAAAAAAAAAAGTACTCCAATTTTGTGCACAACTAGGGTAGTCGTAGATGCTACCCGTTATCTCTTAAATGAGGAGCTTGACCCCCAATTTTTTCTGATTCCCTTTAAGGGTGAGAGGTGGTAGTATTTATATCTGTGGTGTTTATGTCGATTACACTACAGGTAGGAGTTTTAGGCACACATATGTTACTATTGTTGTCTACTGGATTTGATTTTGTAGTATACACCCTACAAGAGTACTGTTTATTAACTCACATTCTGTCGGTGTCTGATGGTCTCTTCATCAGGGTGTCCATCTGCAACCAGCTGGTCAGCCAGTGTGTTCACCTCTGATACCTTGTCCTCGTGGTTCTGCAGATCCTGTGACACAACACAAAACACTTAATATCACAACACAAAACTAAGCAAGGCAAAAATTGTGGCTTTCTGAATTTATGAAGTTTAATAAATAATTTGGCAAAATTGTCTGCTTAACAACCATTTAAAAATTTACCAATACATAATTCAAATTGCACTAGTTCAAAATATTGTTTGTGACAATGAATTATATGCTTCTGAACTGTAAAAATAATTTTTTAAAGAAAACTGGTATTGCAAAATTCTAATAATGCTTATTTATTTCTACAGAAAAGAAATCCTGGAAAAACTAATACCACAAATAATAATGAACTCTTCCCAAATTGCACTTTCTTGCAAGCTGTGAAAGAAAACAATATATTTTTTACCTTATGGAACTCGTCAAATTTTTTCTGCAAGACTTCCACATGTTCCAAGTCTTGGCCAAACTCCTCAGAAGTGACAAATGCTTCCTGAAAATACAGACACGTGTTGTTAACTGAAACTAAATATAAATACTTAAAATTTATAACAAGTACTAACATGATCCCATTATACATAAAGTCCCCCCTCCCTCCCTCCTATAAAATCAATCATTTGGGACCATAAGATTTTAAAATGTACTCATGGAGTTTCTCATTTCTGCTAACAATATAACTGAATGTGATAATAAACAGTAACTGAAATATACTTCATGGAATGAAACAAGAAAGTCAATACTGATCAGCATTACCTTGTCATTAATCCAGAACATTACTTCATTACATTCTCTCTGAAACTGGACCAGTCGTAAAGCTTGTTGCAGTTTCACGCCCTTCTCGGCCAACTTTGATAGCAAAAGTTCCCACAAACGATGAAGTTCATCAAGACGCTCCTATAAATGTATGTATATAAATAACAGGAAAACAAGGAAAACATACTTTTCATCTCTTTTTTATCATAACATTAAGCACAAGAATTCTTGCATGTAATGTACTTTCAATTTAAAAAACAAAGAACTACAGCCTTGACTAGTATTAAAATAATGAGTGGTTCAAATAGTTAAAAAGGTAGGGTTGTACAGTCCAGCAAAATATTACCTGAAAATAAACAATTTAATTTGACCCAAAAAGTACTTTATTTTAGCAGTACACCATCAGATTCTACTTCTAAATCAATATTTTGCTATGAAACTGAATTATGTCAAACACCAGCCATACAAAATGTGTGCAAAATGGCTTCTGATAACAGTGTATATTCAAATCACGTAATATGTGTGTTTACAAATGTCTTCTGTTATCAAACCTACCCTTAAATTATATTTTTAAATTATTATTAAATATTGGTATTGAAATGTTTGATGACCTAACACAATGATGATACAACAAACCTTAATGATGGTGGAGGCAAAGTGTTCTTCTCCAATCATTTCATTTCCGGTCTGATCAAGCACATCAATGGCATTAGCATGAGCTGCAACCTCAGCTTCAAATGCTTGGTGTTTCTGGATTTTAGCCTAAAGCAAAAATCATATCATTTATTATTAACCACGGGTAACGAACATGTGATGTTTTCAACAGTCAGGTTAGTCAATCAGGGTTTTTTGTTGCTTGCTTCACTTATATTTACCAATTATCAACTACAACTTCACTGACTAAAAAAACATGAACAGTATAATACAGAAGGAAGGAATACTTTATTTAACAGGGCTCGAACTCAACGGCAGCAACGACAGCAATTGCCGTTGGTGACATATAAACTGCCGTCGGTTGGGGGCGTCACTGATGGCACTTTTGTGCCGCCGTATAAAAATGACTGCCGGCGGTATAGCTCTTAACCGACGGCAAAATGTATAAACGTGTATGAACATATCTGCCAGTATTTAACACAGAGTTAATTAGTGTTTAGTTTGTACCACGCAACAGAACTATATTTAGTCATGCGCATACCCTGTGCATGATTCCATTTATAATAAATTATTGTTTATTGAAGTTTATTGACATAAATTCAAGAAATTTGACTACATGTAGCCTACATACAGAAAAATAACCTTTTAGTCAACTTTATTTGCTGCAAAAGTCAGTTTAAAAAAATTGCCATCGGCATACTCAAAATTGCCGTCGGTGGGCCCTTTCACCGACAGCAATTTATTTTTTAATTGCCGTGGGTGATAAATTCTTACGTTCGAGCCCTGATTCAACCACACACTCAACACATTTTAATTATGGTTATATACTGTCGGACATATGGTTAAAGACTACACAGATGAGAGAAGAAATCCCCTCCTACTATACAATGGGCTACTCTGTCCGATTAGCAGCAAGGGATCTTTATATGCAGCATCCCATGCTAGACAAGATAGTATATACCACGGCCTTTATTACACCAGTTGTGGAGTAATTGTGAAAAAGAGAAATAACTCAATGGATAACAATGTTATAGTTACCTCAACTTTGTGACCAGTCACTTTTAAGACATGTAAAAAAAAAAAATTAAAAGGTGAACAGTAGCAACAATAACTTAACACTTTATCAACAAGTACAGAAAACCCCCACCATTTCGTACTTTGTATTTGATTTTTTTTTTTTAAAGACAAAAAATGTATACCTGGAGATTAATTGGATCCCTGTAGCTTTCATCAGATGCTGTTTGCAGTTTTTCGAGAATCCAGCTTTCAAGTTCATCGGCATCACGTTTGAAATATTGGAAGCGACGGGAATCTTCCAGCATGTCACGCCGCTGCTTGCACGTGCCTTTGAAGTCGACATATCTTGACAGGACTTCAGTTCGCCTCTGATGAATATCCTCCGCTGTTTCCAAAATCTTTATCTCGCGAGGTTGGACCTCCGTCATTTTGACTCACTAAAAAGACAAATTGATGTACACAATGAACAAACTGTCTTTTGGGACGGTAGAGCACAGTTGTATGTATATATGTATATGTATATCTATCTATCTATCTATATATATATATATATATATAGAAATAAATAAATACAGGGGTGAGGGTTTTAGAAGAGCCTATGAGTACTAAAATAATTACTTGTTAATGGATCATAAAGCCATCACATCAAGCCCTGAAACCAATGCAGGGCTAGCTCTGGCACTCGCCAAATTTGCCAATTGCGAATTTTGAAAGCAGTTGGCGAATTGTATTTTAATTTGGCACAAAAATAAATATTTTTTTTAGAAAATAACTGTTGATTTCTGCAATTTTTTAAGTTTAAAAGACAATTTGACGAATTGTTTTGCTCACCCAGAGCTAGCCCTGCCATGCCAGATCACAAAACTAACTACATTGTGTATGTCAAGCACATTAGTAGGCAAAGGGTAAAGGTGGAGTGTGCAGAGATAGATATGGATGGAAATCTTAAAGCTAGTAGCTGTTTTCTATCAAAAACTATATAAATCTACAAGGGAAATCAATGCAAGAGCTCATTAACCATACATGTACACTCTGGCAATTGTGAAGGATAAAAAACAATTTGCCATAAGATAACTCAAAACGACTTGGCTCGTTGCCAGGTTAATTTTCTTCTGTTAAACTGGTAATAACAAGGAACATTTTGTTCAGTATTGGCTCACTATTTCATCATATTTTAGACACTGCTGCCAGCCTTTTACATAAACTTATCCATCTAGGAGCCAGACAGCACCTATTTTTATGTTTATAAACATAGTATGCAATATTTTAGTCGCCAAATGAAAAACAAATGGTCGCAATGTAGATGGGTAGATTGCTACACAATTTTTAAATGTTAAATAGCATTTGCTAATTTTCACACCGATTTGCATGGCTGCTAACCAAATTTTAAAAAACAAAAATCTCCTTATCCAACCTTTTTTTTTAAAACAAGAATTCCGCAGAGTTAAATGTCTCGCCTACCATAAACTATTTTGGTTCGATTTGAACAAAGTTTCATTAACCTACGACTTACAGTCTGTGAGAAACTGATCTAAATACAAAACTTTAACTTTAAAGCAAAAGTTGGTGCTAGCGCCACCACCGGAAAAGTAATACCTATATCTAGCTTTTACTTCATAAAGGTCAGACAAAAAACCAACTGTTCTCTTACTTATTTTTTTTATAGGTAAACAACATGGTTTTTTTTTAAATGTACATGTATAGTTAAATCCTTGAAACAAATGAAAAGTGACAGGTACCGGTATACACATTAATGTAATCATTAAGAATTTATAAACAGGGTTTAATATTGTTACTGTTAGAGATCTACAGACCTTACTGCGAAATTATTGGAAAAAAAAACATTAATTGAAGGGAGTGATTAATTGCTCCTCTAAGATTATAGAGAGCCATTTAAGATACTTTATAAGTATCATCATTTGGTATTTAATCTTTTTGTAGTACTATTTTGTTTTAAATTCCTCATGCTAAGGAGAGCTAAAAATTATTCGGTCTCAGGGGAGTGATGGCAAGCCAGTGACAGCTCCCCTTACATTGCGAGGTCAGGATTTGGCAACTTTTGTTTGACAATGTGTAGCCAAATTCAGACTGCCATGGTCAAAATATAATAACAAAAGTTCACTGACATATTAATTGTAATGATTTTTTAAATTTCTATTTCTAGTAGTATTTGCAAAAAATATTATGAAATATAAAAATAAATAAATGACATTTTCGGCATTACAAAGGCCTACAATAACCATGTTATCTATTAAAGTACATGTGATCAATAATTTCTGTGTGTGTGTGTGTGGGGGGGGGGGGGGAGGGAGGGTTATATGTGCCAAATAAGGACTCTACTACATACTAGCTCTGGCACTCACCAATTTCGCCAATTGCGAATTTCAAAAACAAGCGGCAAATTTTATTTTAATTTGTCGAAATAATTTCAGATAATAATTAATGTTTCGTTACAAAATAACTGGGTTTCTGCTATTTTTGAAGTTTAATAGATAATTTGGCGAAATTTTCTGTGGACCCAGAGCTAGCCCTGACATACATGTATTACAGCACTGTACATGTACATACCTCGGTGCCGCTGGCATGCAGATAACAGATAAAGAAAGACACAGAATATACCGTAGAGCACCAAATAGGCCAACAGGAGGACAAGCAAAGTAAGGAAGAACAAATCAGGGAACAGCTCTATGAATGGGCATTTGAACATTCCACGACACGATTCACAAAGTATTGCATTTACAAACAAATGCAGTCAGTCCCAAGTTATCAATAATTTACACACAAAAAATAGCTAATCAGGAGCTAGCCAGTATAGGTTAAACTGACACAGACTTCTTGTGGAAGGTTGCGATGGCAACCAGTTACATTAGTCACTGCAGCAATCAATAAGATCTAGCACCACAAGCAGTAGGTGATCTAACACCAGTCACAGTGGGTCATTCTCACTGCTGCAAGCTTCCACATTAAATAAAACAGTGAGATACAGGTATGAAGAAATTTTTGTGACCTTTTTTTTTTTTTTTTTTTAAAGGTCTATTTAAATGCACTGCTGGAACATTATATATTATAATACAAGTACAAATTTATACTGCACATTAATAATTTATTTCTAGATTTGATCAAACACTGCAGTTTTCCAAGCAAAAATATTATGAATAATTGAAAATGGCGGCTATATTTTTATGGACTTTAACTTTCTGACTACTGCAGGTGAGATATCTCGCCCGACGTCACATCAGTCGATATACTGTACACTGTATATAGTGCATTCCCCAATTCATATTTCCCGCCGTTTTGCACACGACACTCACCGGAAACGAAAATATAATTAAAGAAAAAAGATTTTTTTTCAAAATGGTGGCTTTTGTTTTGATTTTTTCAATTGAAAATACCTTGAAATTTTGAGTTCAAAAAGTGGTTTTCGGCAAGTATTTTCGCTTGACAACAATGGCAGCACGTCGCGGTCATTTTCAGGGATCAATAGCTGATTGTGACAGCTAATTTGATAATAAATTTGATCGTTTTACTAACAACAAAAATGACCAAATATTGCAATATGAATCTTAGTTCGGGTTTAAAAAAAAATTCTGGTCAGAAAACCACTGTTATCGGGAATAATGGACATAAATACTGGACAGCTGGCCACAAATGCCCGTAAGTAAACGCAACTTTTTCGATTTTTTGCCTAATTTTAATCACCATTAGCCGATCTAAAATAATAAAAATTACAAAAAAAGACACGAAAATAATACTTACCAACTAATATATGAACTTTATTTCATGTTTTTATAAAACATTTAAGTGAATATATGTGAGTAAAAATTATAAACTTGTACCCACTCAACGTGGTTTTTGTTAAAAATTAATCCAGTAGTCTAAAGGTTAACCTTCTGACTACTGCAGGCGAGATATCTTGCCCGACGCCCGGAAACGGAAATATAATTAAAGTCAAAAAAGACTGTTGAGTTCAAAACGTGGTTTTCGGCAAGTATTTTCGTTTGACAACAATGGTGGCATGTCGCGGTCATTTTCAGGGATCGATAGCTGATTGTGACAGCTAATTTGATAATAAATTTGATCGTTTTACCAACAACGAAAATGAACAAATATTGCAATATGAATCGTAATTCGGGTTTAAAAAAAAATTCTGGTCAGAAAACCACTGTTATCGGGAATAATGGACATAAATACTGGACAGCTGGCCACAAATGGCCGTAAGTAAACCAGGGGTCAAAATTTCAAAATCTGAGGTAACCGGAAGTCGGTTCACGTGGTTTTTACCTAGGTAACCAATTGTTCGGTTACGTGAATTATATTTGCGTAACCCATTGGTTATCTGATCGGTTACCTCAAAATTACGTTGAAATTATATTTTAAATACATAGTTTTTAGCTGAAACATAAAGTTAAAACAAATACAAAAGAAAACATTTTAAAAAAAAATAATAAAAAGTCTTTAATGCTTGCTAAAGTTAACAATATTATAAAAGAACTGAATATTAGCCCCAGTACATCCCCACCCCCCACCCCCCGTGAAAATTTTAAAAGTCAGGATGACTGTAGATGCATTTTTAAAAATCTTTTTTCGAGTCAATTTTAAGAGGTCTATTTTATAGAACAATTACAGACAGCCTCAACCTATTCCCGGATTTTGTTTTTGCATTACGCACGTACATAATGGGCGTAATGGGTGCTACACCTTTGAAATAGATAAATACTCATTTGTAGGGATTCCTTTTTGCGATTTGCGGTGGCTATGCTACTTTCACTTTATCGATGGTACTTATATACTACAGTGACGTTCCAAATGTTTGGGGGTTTTTAAAGCTCATTATGCGATGTTAGTATTTTTCACTTTTTGTGACACTTTTGGATTCCTGTTTACGTTAAAACTGTTTTTAACATATGTAAAATTATAGCCAATCCAATAGTATGTCTACATATATTCCTTTAGAGATAAAATAGCAGCAGACAATTTAGCTGTCCCAAGCGGTTCGAGCACATTTCTTTAAAACTGTTTTTAAAACTGTAGACTGGTCGCAAGTTACAACTGTTGCAATATAACGTTGTTTACTGGTTTGCTGCGCATCAAGTATCTAAAAAAATTGTCGGAATACCAGTAGTATGTCTGCATGAATAAACTTCCTGTAATCGTGAAGTTTGCAAGTTTTAATTTCTGAATGTTTACAGGTCATGACGTAACCGATTTGCGGTTCTCGTAAATTTAATTTTGCGTAACCGACACGCGAACAGAACGGCGGTTCGCGTGAAATATTGTGCCCTGTAAACGCAACTTTTTTGCCTAATTTTATTCACCATTAGCCGATCTAAAATAATAAAAATTACAAAAAAAGACACGAAAATAATACTCACTGATTCATATATGAACTTTATTTCATATATTTATGAAACATTAAGTGAATATATGTGAGTAAAAATTATAAACTTGTACCCACTCAACGTGGTTTTTGTTAAAAATTAATCCAGTAGTCTAAAGGTTAAGCGTGAAAAATGTATGCCAAAAATAGGTGTCCATCATATTTTTTATAGAAGGCACCTACCCCATTGGTTAACTTTGGCAGTCTGACAAATTATATACAGAATCAAATAAAAAAATTACAACCTTGAAAGCATTTTCTGTTATATTTTATAATAAGAGAAATTTGCCTCCAATCAGTTCATTATTATTAGATTAGATAAATTTCTAGGTAATGTTCCAGGAAACATAGACACACAACAGTTTGAAGACATAATAAATAGCATAAATTGCACCCATGTAACAAGGTTAATAGTCAAACCTCAAACCTCAAAACGGGACCCTCTGTAAACCAATGCACACTAGTATCTGTTACGGGTGTTACATTACGGGAGTTAAATGTTTGCCCATCACGCTAGGAGCAATAGACCATGAATTTCAGCGCTCATATTTCTCATATTTTAACCATCTAAATTTGTAAAGCTGGGCCCCATTCCACGAAACGATCTCCGGAATTCCCTCAAAATTGGACTTTCACAGTCCCTTTTTAAATATCTGTACAGAAGAGAACCTCTGTAAACCAGATACCTCTTAAACTGGACTTTTTAATTGGTCCGAGGGTGTCCGGTTTAGAGGACTTTCACTGTATATACACATATATATATATATATACTGACTGTTTAAGTTATATGGTTCTTAAAAATATATAATTAAATCCAATTTAAATTCACCATTTGAAAGGAAAATACATTTTATAAGCAGAAATAGTTTGAATTTAAGTAGAATAGATAATTTCAAAAACAGCACTCCTAAATATGTTTTTATTATTTCATCTTAGGATTAGAAATTAAACTGACATTACGATTATGTTCCTGGAAATATTAAGGATTAAGCTTGTCTTTCTATCCATTTTGTTTTTATCCTCTACAGTTACACTTTCATAACTCTGTAAGATATGTTGGGTTTTCTTCGATAAAACTGCCATAATTATCACAGTCACTTTCATCACAGCCCCTAAAGTTTCTATTTTAGAAGCTGTTAATTCAAGTTCCAACTGAAACAGCAGTCCATAGTGGTTTTAATGCAAATTCACCACAATCGCTGGCATTGGCCAAGTCTTTTGTCAGAATAATAGTTATTAAAGCAGATTTTTTGTCATTCTCGATGTAAAGTCCAGAAGGTAAAATGATTATATTCCCACAGATACAGGACTAGCTCTGGGTGGCTATTTTTGTTCGCCAAAAAATCGCCAATCTTCAATTTCTTTCGCCAATCTAAATATGTATTCGCCAATTATATTTTGGCATTTCAGTCAAAATATTTTGTTTTTAATCTTGTTCTTTATGATAATATAGTACATGCTAAAAATTTAAATGTACTTATTATTCAGTTTACGACTTATATGACATTGTTTCAGGGGATCTATTTTTTACTAATCTAATATAGTAATATTGAAATGCTGCTGATGTCTATAGGGCTGGCTGTAGCCCAGTGGTAAAGTGCTCGTATAATGTGCGGTCAGTCTAGGGTCGATCCCTGTCGATGAGCTCAATGAAGTCAGTGCACCACGAGTGGTATATATCACAAAAGAGGCAGTTTTACTTTTTGTATGATAGGCAAAAGCAGATTATGGGGTGACAATTATTGTCGTAAAGACGGTCACAAAGTAGAAATAATTTGGATTTATTTTTTTGGTTAGTCTGTGAAAACATGGTTCATGCTGGTCCATTGTAGGAGGGTGCTACCCCTCCCCCTTTCACATTCTGCCCCCCCCCCCCCACCACATTCACAGAGATAGAGAGAGAGATATGTGTGTGTGGAGGGTAGGGGAGGGGTCCCAGTGACCAAATTCATGACTGTTTCTCAATGAGTCAACAAAGCTTCCCACCAAATTTAGTTGGAAATGATCCACAGGGTTCATACACATCAAACATTTTTATTTTCCAGGACTTTTAGCATTATTTTTGTTAATTTTTCATGACTTTTTTTTGTTTTTAGTGTATAATATAAAATACAAATTAAGTTACTTGTCACTCTAAATTTAGTTGTTTCTAGCATTTTACTCTCAGTGTGTCAGTATTTCATTATCTAAGCTCACTGACCAAAAATCAAAGGTGGAAACTAAATGTCTGAAGATGAAAAGAATTTGCACTATACCAAACAGTACAACTCGGTTAATGAAAACAATCGAGCATTAATTACTCTGCTAAGCTGGGCTGAGGCTGCAAAAATTGGTGACCCATGACGTAAAACGTTTACTAGATGCTGCACAGCATATATTCCGGCCAGCATTGGTTTCTGGTAGTTGTGTTTTCGTTAAGTTGATTCTTCATTTGTTTACACTACACCAGTTTGTTCAGGTTAATTAATAAAGGATTTTATATTTCTGAACTAAAAATCAGTCCAGTTACCAAAATGAACAGGCTCTGGTTTTATCAGTGTTTTAATACATGTATGCAAGATCTCAGATTGCTCAGGACAGACGAAAAACTAGCTGTGCCCAAATTAGTGAGATCGATAGAAAATTAATCCATCAAAGTATTTTTTTTAAAAGACATGTAATTCACTTACAAATAAACAATAAATAAATAAACAATGTACTGGGGTGTCGTTATATAAAAACAAATAAATAAATGTTATATTTAATTTATATTATCCAGATTTTTTAAAATTAGAATTTAAAAAACACACTGCTACCCAAAAATATGAAGAAAAAAACAGAAGATATTAATGTTTTTAAAATACTGGTATTATCAAGATTTAATATTTTTAAAAATAAAAACAATTGAAGTCACAAAACATATAAATATTAATTAATACATTTACAGTATTACGTTTATACATGTAGGTCAGTGCTTGTAAGTACAAGTACATATACTTTAAATTATAATTTATTTTTGGTTTTTGAAAAGCAGCTAATTACAAAATTACATAAATCATATAAACATATTTTATTTCCATTAACCCCTGCGCGTGCTTTAACCTCACTGTGGTGCAGGGGTGTAACATTCTCTTTGAGAATGGCCAATACAGCACAAAATAGAAATTTTGAGTAAAAGTCAGTATCTATCTGTGATATTTGTATTTTTGCACAGTTCTTTACACTGTTTTTATTTAAATCTTGAATTCTTATATTGATGTTGATCATCACTATATTTGTTTGCATTACAATAGTTTGACACCCAATAGCCGATGTATTTTTCGTGCTGGGGTGTCGTTAAACATTCATTCATTCATATTTCCATTAATAATTAGTTTACACTCATTAGTGACATAGTTTCAAATGCGAAATTTACCAAAATTATACCCGTTTCCGTGAGTAACCAAATGTCAAAACATTATTTATTGATAGCACAAAAATAATCTCTTGAAGTGGTCTCTTGTTAGCACCAATTTACATCACAAACAATCAAAATCAAAACTAACCCATAAAAGGATTGTTTATTTAGTTAACTGGTCTCTTCGTTGACTTGCTTTGACATGTGGATACCGTTTTGATGTGTACTGAGTTGTCCGAGACTTCCTTGGCGATCAAAAGAATGTGTCAACTACAAGTTCTCAGTTTTGGCATGAGTTCTGCTGCATAGAAGCATAGACATAAGTCTTAGGAGTACTTGAAGACTACTGGTTTTGTTGGAAGGCGTTAGTTACAGCTATCTACTGAATTATTTATCATTGACAGTAGTTTCAAACTCACGAACATCAGGAAGCAAATGTTTTATTTAACAACACATTTTATTTACGGTTATTTGGCGTCGGACATATGATTATGGTCCACACAGATATTGAGAGAGGAGACCCGCTGTTGCCACTTCATGGGCTAACAGGCATCGAAATAAGTCGAGAACGGTCGTTCAGGTTACCGGGAGGTTACCACATGTAAGAAAAGTTCTCGACAAAAAATTCAACAACGGTAGTTTCATTTCCGAATGTAAACCAGGCAATGCATTCCGGACTTCCACGTTTCATTTTCTGGTAAGGAATTGCATTTATGTGCAATTGCAAACAGTAATAGTCATTTCGCATTTAAGCCACATCCACTAGATGAATTTACTTCCGCATTTTGTTTTTTCGAACGAAATTGCACTGATGTTCGTGCGTACTTGTGCAATTGCAAAGCAATTTTGGCAATCTTCATTTAAGCAGCACCCAATAGATAAATTTACTTCCAGATTTCGTTAGTCGTATCAATAACAGGAATAAAATTCTTACTTTCATATACATGTAGTTGTGGTAACCTGTAGGTTACCAGGCTATATTTTGTGGTAACCTGTAAATGGGTTACCAGACACAATGCTTATTTCGATGCCTGGGCTACTCATTCGATTAGCAGCAAGGGATCTTTTATATGCACCATCCCACAGACACAATAGCACATACCACGGCCTTTGAAATACCAGTCGTGGTGCACTGGCTGGAACGACACAAACGTCAGAGACAAGACTACAAAAGACAGCTACAAAATTTATTCATCCAATCACAAGGTGTGTTCATTTGTGTCCACGCCTTCTCATTGTGTATATAATTTAACAGCTGACCAATGGCAGTCAACCTCTTATAATTACCGTTGCATGAAGGATATAGTTTGTAACCAGACATCAAACACGAATGACAGGCATGCACTACAACAGCTTGTTCTGAATGTTCATAAACCGTATGACCTGACCTGACCTGTTAAACGTGATTATTTATAAATATATTTTCCAAATAATTATTATTAAATGAAGAAACAAAAAAATAAAATTCCAGGACTTTCCAGGAGGTTAATTCATTTTTCCAGGAGTTTTAAGTACTTTCCTGGATGAAAATAAAATTTAACCACTTTCCAGGATTTTCCAGGATGCGTGCAAACGCTGGATCTAGAAGGGAGGTAGAATCACCAAATCCACAAATTCCTCCATACACCAAGACTTCACAGTGATAGAAATAAGAAAAAAAAGTAGATATAAAACAAATTAAGCATATTCCCTTCAGAACAAATCACTGGTTCTGAAGTTTCACTTATTGTTCTAGCCAGTGCTAAACGAAATTGGCCGATGTGTTCTGAATACTTTTTATTTTAATAGACTGGATAATGCTGAATAGTATTAACGAATATGACTTGCTAATCGAATAAATTATTTTTATCTGCCAACTTCTCGGTATGCTGAATACTTACACGATATGGGACCTCCAACCTGACATGCCTCTTTCAAAATTTTGACAATTTGATTGGATTCTAAACTATAGACCCGGGGACTGACTTTAGTCCATGCTTGAATGCTATGTACATTTTCATAATAATATATATTTTAAATTACAATTAAAAATTGCATTGCGATTCTTAAGACTTTGCTACACTAAAATGCAAATGTCACATTTTGCGATGCGATTCCGCTCATTTCACACCCTGTATATAGTCTAATATAAGGCCTTTGGATTTCATGGTAACTATCGCTTCCGGTACCATGTCGGTAAAATCACAGAACTGAAATTTCGATTCCCATCATTATTATATTGGGTACAACTATTGAACAAAAATAATATATAATATATATGATTAAATTATTTTTTAAATTATATTTGTAATATCACACTACTGGAAAGTGTGTCTGACACAATCACAAGACCCGATTTGGATTGTTGTGTCAACCAAACTTGTCAGTGTTCCAGTTCAGGTAAACCCGAATAAGAGTTCAAACACACACTCAAACACGTTACACATTTAAACCAAAATTACAGGCACTAATTATTTGTTGTATCTCTCTTAAATATATTGGTCAAGAAATAGTATTTAAATTCAAATATAATTTTGTGGAAAATATTTAACCTTTTGACTACTATCATTGAGGTTGACAAAAATTGATGTCACGCATGTGCTTGAGTACTGAAGGTGGCAATCGAATAGACCTAACTATTACTTTTATTTAGCTGTCAAAAATCAACTTTATATTGAGTTTGAAAACACGTGTCTCTGCACGGATTTTTGCGATAATAATAATTTAAATCAATGGTATTACAAATGGGTTCTAATGACTCGTTTTCACGGAATCTAAAAACAGTTTCTGATGGGTTCCCACGATCACAAGGTACGGAACTAAAAAAGTGTTTCCCATGAAATTTGAAATCCTAAGGCCTGTAATAATAGTAATCCGCTACATTTTTCCATTAGTAGAGGGGTTGATTTTCCGTTTCAGATTTTGCCACATTCCGTTTCAGATTTTTGCAAATTCCGTTTTTGTGTTCAATTAGTGTCATGTTTTATTGTTACAAACTATATACATTTGTTATATTGTTCCAGCTCTGAGCTGGTTTGCTATTGCTATTTTTTTAAATACCTGTAAAAATAATTTTTGAAACAAACTTTAAAAAAAAAAAACGTACTAGAAATCTTATTATATAATCAACATTGTAAAATTGTATTAGTAAATGTTTATTTTTATATTTCAAGTTAAATTTCACTATGTAAAGTGACACGGGTAAACAGTCACATGCTTTGTTGCAAGCTTACGGCAATTAAGCGTAACTTCCAAGAATTAACGGTTCTGAAAATATTTAGGCATACAGTACACTCCATGAAAGTTCGCATACCAAAACACTGCGTATATTATCAATATTGAATCTTTAAACTACTAAAAATATTTATTATGGTGCTTGAACCAGAAATACAACTTTTGAAGGTTATTTTTAAAAAATTACAAATTCCGTTTCAGTTACTAAATTCAGGGATTCCGTCCGTTTTTCCGTGATCGCGGAAAATCATCCCCTCTACATTAGTAGCAAGGGATCTTTTATATGCACCATCAAACACAACATAGGATGGCACATTCGTGATGCACTGGCTGGAATGAGAAACCGCCCAATGGGCCCACCAATGGGGATCGATCCTACGGTCGACGACGGTCACTTTTCAGACCATAGTTTTGGCTTTGTACACAAATAAAACATATCCAACAGTAATTATTTTCAGGGTTCTCACTGAACTTGCTCCATTGGGGGTCATTTCAGCTTTCTTGTGAAATTTGGGGAGTACCATAATAGGATTTTAAGTTAAAACTAAAAAACTAAGAGTCCTGTCCAAGTTCCATGCTTCAAAAGACACTTTTCGAGGGGCCAATGAGATCCCTGTTTTTATATGATATATTTGACAAAAGGTACTTTTTATTTCTTTATCGTTTAAAACTTAAAATTAATATTTTGTCCAGGATTATGAAATATAAAAAAATACCGACCTGTAAAAAGCATTGTCTGCCGTTATAGAAATTTAACAGGGGTCAAAGCTAATAGACTAGTTTTTATTTTAATGTGGCGAAGCATCGTAATAATACAGCTAATTCTGAAGTTGAATGACGTCAGTATTCCAATGACGTCACTTTTCATCTCCTTACAACAACCATAAACTGGGTATATGACGTTTCCGTTTTAAGAATGCTGGAAAAATTCCAATACAAAATTGCTATTGAAATTGTCTTGTTTGAACATTACTAATGCATCTGAATGTGTTTGAAGAAAATCTTGTGATTAAAACATTGTACCTTTTACGAAATATGGATTTCAAGTAAAATTACGGTGAGATATGCTATATTTATCGTGTACGATGCCAAAACATGGGTCCGAAAAGTGACTATCGTCGACCGTAGTTTGACTACCAATCAGGTGTTGGGCCTATGCTTAACCACTTGGCTACTGTGTGATGATACAATATTTTGTGTCCATGTCCTGTTTTCATCAATATTATTATAAATGATGACTCTTTCCAATATATGCACAATACTAATCGTAAAAATGGCATAAACAGTAAAAGTGGCACTTCAAACAGTCAAAATAGCATAATTGTTAATGAGATACTACGGTAATGAAGATTCGAACCTGTTCTTCATAAATTAGTTTTATGTTTTGTTAAAAATTATAATGTAGATTCTTAAGCTAAACAATCAGCCTTATTTTTCGGGACATACAAACTTAGCTTCCAGATCTACAGACCTGTAATGTATATTATCGAATCTGAAGAAACTATAAAAATCAACCGGTGGCCGACACATTTGGGAGCCTTGTAACTTGAAGGATGGGTGTGATGCATTCCGTGCATATTTAACCGTTTAAACACTAAATAAAAAGCCTTTGTTCAGAAATTGAACGCACACATAATACAGATTGTTAACACCATGCGATTCATTCAACATCATATGTATTATTGCAATACACAATACTCACCAATTGTAGACGAAACCCTCTAAATTAATTGGCAAACCAGTTCCACCATCCGACCTTGGATTGATGACTCAAAATGGAAGAATAGCGTGATCCGCCGATAAACTTTAAAAAAATTTCTTTTTGAATGTCTTCAGTTTAAAAATGCACAGCATGTGGAAACACATACACAGTAATAATATTTATATCCGTATTTAAGTATACATTTTAATCATGGTTTATTAAATCATTATTAACAGTCCATGAAATAACAGTAATACGAAGGGGGAGCCAGATTGACGTAATGGCAATCACGTGATATATCAGCATTTTGCTAGACTGGTAAATTATCATGTACCGTATTTACTATATTAAATACTAAACAGAGGATATGTCATGTGCTTTTGCGCGACGAGTGTGATATGATTGCAAACTTCACGAGATGAGATATAAATCATATTTGACAAAAACACATGAAATGTTATATTTATTATATAACTTTTGGCAATTTACCTTTATTTTTAAAATGCCAGTTGCAAAATACTTCCGTCTTTCTTACAGAGAAGATAACACTTTCTACAGTGACGATTACACATTTTAGAGTGAAATAGTGAACTTTTCACTCTAAAATGTGTTATCGTCACTGAGTGACTGATAACTCTTTTATTTCACTGATATTTTAAGATATTTCACTAAATGTTATATAATAATATAGTCTATCACCGTTGTGGGGTATAGATATGGCAATTTCAACCCAAGAAAAAAACAGAGGATACAACATGAATGGTCGTTAAATATCACTTATCTTACAATATAAATTTACAATTGTTTGACACCCAATAGGCGATTTATTTTTGTGCTCGAGTGTCGTTAAACATTCATTATTCATCTTTTATCTTTCAAAACTTATCTAACTAGCGATAGCGAGTTGTGAGATAAATGGCACCTAACGGACACGAATATAGTATTTTAGCTATTTCTTTCATATCCACCACCACCACCCCACCCCCCACCCCCCAAAAAAAAAATTAAATAAAAAAAAACACAAAAAAACACACAAAAAACAAAAACCCTGGTTTAAAATCAATTTAAAGGTGTTTCTTTGTTTATGTCGATTCAGATAGCGTGCACTTAATCCAACTAGGGATTTACTCGATTAGACCACGCTGAATTTTTCACGTGATATTAAACAAATTTAACTGCCTTGATTGACGGGTCGATTCGTAACACCAAAACATATATCCATAGACGTTGGCATAAGAGATTATTTATTTATTCATTCATTCATTCATTCATTCATTTGTAAATGAAAATAGCGAATGCAGGATTATTTTTTATCATTTCGAAAAGAACACAACAATATTCAGAGAGGGGGTGCTACATTTACAAAGTGCACCCACAGAATTCAAACGTACATTAACATACCTTATACTATGGTAATCTTCTCATGAAACACGAAGCCGACCACGATAGTACATGTCCCCACTAACAATAAACACGTTTATTGTACTCTAATGAACAGAATTCGTAATTCGAGGGGGTGCTTATATCGAGCACCCTCCCTATCCCTCCATGCTGACCATGCCCCCCCCCCATCACACCTTTTTTTTTTAACTACATACACTTCATAAAAGAAGAAACGCAAAACCCACATTGTCGTAACATTTGGAGAATTGATTTAATTATTGAATGGTGAGTCCGATAATTACCAAATGTTGCAGGATTGTTCACAATTCACTCTAGTCCATTGTGAGTAAGTGATAGGACACACCACCAAGGTCAAGGTCATCTGGAGTCAATACCGGGTGTGGCCTCCGCGTGTGTTGACAACTGCCTGGCACCGCCTGCCCATTGAAGCAACCAGAGTACGGATGACGTCCCGGGGGATGGTGGCCCACTCGGCCTGCAAGGCTGCTGCCAGCTCGGGCAGGGTCTGGGGCTGTGGTTGTCGCTGTCGGAGGCGTCGGTCCAACTCGTCCCATAGATTCTCAATTGGGTTCAAATCCGGTGATATCGATGGCCAAGGAAGGACATTAATGTTGTTGTTCTGTAGGAAAGCCGTTGTGAGACGTGCTGTGTGAGGCCTGGCGTTGTCATGTTGGAACACTGCGTTGGCGTTGGCCATAACTGGAACGATGTGTGGCCGGAGGATCTGGTCAATGTAGCCCTGTGCATTCAGGTTGCCCTGCACGTGGACCAGGTCAGTTCTGCCAGTGTGTGAGATGGCTGCCCACACCATGACACTACCCCCGCCGAATCTGTCCACTTCCTGCACGCAGTTTGCCGCATAACGTTCACCACGACGCCTATACACGCGACATCTTCCATCATGACGTCGGAGCAGAAATCGGGACTCGTCACTGAACCACACCTGTCTCCATCGCAGTTGAGGCCATTGTTGATGAATCTGGCACCACTGCAGTCGGAGTCGACGGTGTTGTGGTGTTAAGATGACACCTCGAACTGGACGTCTGGCACGAATTCCTACCTCACGTAGGCGGTTCCGTACGGTCTGGTCGGATATCCTGCGCAAACCTGGTATTGCTGCGGCTGTGGAGGTGGCAGTAGTCAATCGTTCCCGAAGGTGGCGTACCCGGATGTAGCGGTCCTGCCCGGGGGTAGTGACCCGTGGTCGACCGGATCTAGGGAGGTCACGTGTTGATCCATGTTGCTGGTAACGGTCCCACAGTCTGGAGATGGTGCTTGGGGACACATGGAATGCCCTGGCAACGGCCGTTCTGGATTCGCCTGCGTCTAGTCGGCCGATGGCATTGTTTCTCTGCGGTTCACTGAGACGTGGCATGTCCTGGATTGGCAACTGTCGGCCAGATACAGAGGCCAGGCAAGCGAACACCCTGCACTTTTATACTGTCGGTGTTCATGTTGCACGTGCAGACAACGCACGTGCAGTGGTGACATGGTTTGCACGTGGCTGCGTTTTTGCGAATATTCACATTTTGGAACTTTATTGTACAGTAGCTGCGTTTTATCGAATGTAACCGTGGGAATGTGTTTGGGACATGCAATGACCTTATATTCAAAAGCATGAACCGGTAGGAAACATAAAATCCGAGTTATAACCCATTTGTACCCTTTTGCGTTTCTTTTTTTGAAGAGTATATATTAAAACAGTTTCTGCCCTCAGCCTCACCATTACTGAAGTTACATTTTCATCTGACATTTGAAGACTTGAATTGTTTAAAATTCGTCATTTTATTGTGTTTTGTAGAGGAATATTTAATGTTTCAATGAAATATTTTGCTCTTTTTTTTTTCAATTGAAATAATGTTTTACTGCATTGGAGCACACGAGATTTAGGTCTAGAAAAGTTGCGTGTTTCCAAGAAAAATATAGGTAGCTAGGGTAGGTGGTGGGTTTTTGTTTGTTTGTTATTACATGCACCCCTGTGGGTCCAAATAGACTGTTATGAAGGGTAAATAATGACCGAGAGTCGGACACACTACTAGAGCAAAGGGTCTCACAGACAGGACACTACATACTACGAACCGGCCTCGGTGGCGTCGTGGTTAAGCCATCGGACATAAGGCTGGTAGGTGTATGGTTCGCAGCCGTTACCCGCTCCTACCCAGAGCGAGTTTTAACGACTCAATGGGTAGGTGTAAGGCCATTACACCCTTTTCTCTCTCACTAACAATTAACAAGTAACCCACTGTCCTGGACAGACAGCCCCAATAGCTGAGGTGTGCCCAGAAAAATATTTCTACGATTAAACTTACATATTAAATATATTTTCTTGTTTAGAATATCAGTGTCTGTATATTCAATGTGTTTCTGGTCGTCTTAATATTTGTAAGAAGCCCAAATAGATTTTGTCTTCAAATAAGTACGGGAAACAAAAAAAAGGAAATAAAATGAAATTTAACAAATCAGAAAAATATTTAATATACGGCCACTAATATTTTATGCAGAAAAATATATTTGGTATGTAATTACAATCGTTAAAAAGTCTGTGTTAATCGATAACATCTTAAAAAGTGCAGCAAACTCAGGAATGTCCCTTTAAATTTATAAAATACACAATTTACACACACACACACACACACACACACACTACTCTATTAATTCAAGTCCTACAGGGGCGAGGGCTGCACACACCCCAATCTAATTAAAATTAGCTCCACTTTCGAAGTAGCCTGATGTGATATAAATTTACCATCGTAATCATCGAAAAGTCCCGTTGGATGCCGAATGATGACAAATCGTGGTCGGAATCTATTTATAAATCGCCACTGACGTCAGCTGTTTACTTCCTGAAGAAATAGACATGCCCAAGCAAGTTTGTAAAAATGTCATGTGTTAGCATGCACAAGAGGTTTGAAGAAAATGATTTTGCTGCAGTTAGAAAGGTTCACTTTAGCGTGTTTTACTGACTGTGCTCAGTAGTTTGGTTAGTACCCTGTAGTGCGCTGTTTTAAAAAATTAACATTTTCATCAGCGGAAAACAGCATGGCTTGTGATGAAAGTAGGACACGCCACCGTGTTGACACAGATAATACGGATTTTAAAAACAGTGGACATTCATCTTTGGAATTATCAAAAACTGACAACTGTGACCAGACTGCCTTGGATTTGAGTTTTGTGCACCGTGAAGTCGATACATGTTGTAACAGAGTCGAAACGTACGTGTTTTTTGACACGGAAACAACCGGACTGCAAGATGCGGGTCACCAGCCGAAAATTACGGAATTCTGTCTTTTGGCAATTCAGAGAGAAGAACTGCAACCAAGTTGTGGGCAACCGAGAGTAGCGAACAAGCTAACGGTGTGCCTGAATCCCCAGCAAGTTATCACGCCGTCAGCAAGCATGATAACAGGTAATTAAAATAGTTAGATATGTTCAAAACATTACCGTAGATAATCTTATAAACGCGCACATACGCCTACGGTTATTAAGTTTGTTTTGTTTAACGACACCACCAGAGCACATTAATTTATTAATCATCGGCTGTTGGATTTCAAACATTTGGTAATCTTAGAGACGAAACCCGCTACATTTTCCATTAATAGCATGGGATCCTTTATATGCAGCATCCCAGACAGGGATCGATCCCAGACCGACCATGTATCAAGTGGGCGCTTTACTAGTTCATCAAGATAAACGTTGATCGCATACTACCATTTTACCACTGGGCCCAGGGATCACAGAGAGAGAAAGATAGATAGATGGATAACGAGAGACAGAAAGAGGCAGATACCTACATATGTACATACATACACATGTATGTATACTAACATACTAGTATACATACATACACACACACACACACACACACACACACACACACACACATACATACACACAGACACACATACATATACACACACATACGTACATATATATATATATATATATATATCTATATATACTCACGAAAAAAAGTTGCTGTGCATCTTTAAAATGTCAGTGAGACTTATATTTTTAAAATTTAAAAATATTGTGTTTCACATAGATGTGATCCTCTCCTGCCTTCTGAACCTGATGTACGGTCTACACAATGCTTGGTGCATCGTCAGTCATGATGTAACAGAACAACGTATTGATCTACGGTTGTGGTCGTACTTTGTCATTACCTAATTGGTTGTGCATATTTCTTCCACTGATTGGCCTTAACTCAAATATGTATTGGGATGTTAAACTTGGAATTTCCAAATGATTCCATATGTGTACCCGCTTGATATTGACGATTTGTTAACTTGACATCACGCGTCGACTCCCTAAATATGGAAGATCCCTAGTATCCCCTAAACTGTCGAGAACATCTCCGCAGACACTGCTTAGTTTTCTAATGAACACCAAAATTACTAGCAACAATGTTTGTGCCATTCTATCCTCAATCATACCCATCGTTCTTAGACGTTCATTTTCTTGGAGGCGTGGCATCACACTGATGACGATTAGACCCCCAAGAAAAATATTTTTTTGAGTGATGAGAATCCATAGAATAGTTTTAGAGTCCAATGATAAGAAAAATGACGTCAAACAGGAGCACATGACCAAGAATGCTAGTAATGAAACTTGTGATCACACAGCATGAATAGCTAGTGCAATTGACAGGACACCACTGGAATATCGAAGGGAGTGGTTACACGTTCATATACTGAAAGTTTTTAGAACCAGATTTCAAGTAAATTATTCTATATGCAATTATTTGGTGCACATGAACTATTTTCCGCGAGTATATATATATATATATACATACATACATACAGCTCAGAATGTATCGTGGCAAGTGTGCCATAGGTTCGAGTCCCAGCAACGGCATGGGACAATTTGTGAGGCCAGAAAGCATTTAATTATCCCCTGTGCCAGTGCGTTAATATCTATTTTTGTAATAGTCAACCTCGACATACATACAATATATAGATATTCATACATCAATACATCCACACACACACACACACAAACAGTCGGACACACACGCACACACACATACACAGACACACACAGACAAACAAACACACACATATGTATACATACATACATAACACAACACAACATAATTACTTACATGCTGAGTTTGCTGCCATTGTTAAGGTGTTATGGACTAACAGTGCCTTTTTAACAATTAAAATAACATATTAAATACATATTTTTGTTTTCAGTGTTTAGTGTACTAATGTCTGTACATGCTCAACCTTCATTTTATTTCATAGTAGAATTATTTTAATTTTTTGAACACTCGAAATTAATAATTATTGAGAGGTTAATTACTAGTAATACTACAGACATTAGGACCATCAGAAACACATTGAATATACAGACATTGGTATTCTAAATGAAATTGTAATTTGTTGTTAAAAATGCATTGTTATTGGAGGCAATGGCTCACTTAGGGCAGCCGCAGTCTATTTAAATAAAAGTGTTACTACGGTAATAAAACAAATTTTAATATATACTCTTCAAAAAAAAGAAACGCAAAAGGGTACAAATGGGTTATAACTCCGATTTTATGTTTCCTACCGGTTCATGCTTTGTGAATATAAGGTCATTGCATGTCCCAAACACATTCCCACGGTTACATTCGATAAAACGCAGCTACTGTACAATAAAGTTCCAAAATGTGAATATTCGCAAAAACGCAGCCACGTGCAAACCATGTCACCACTGCACGTGCGTTGTCTGCACGTGCAACATGAACACCGACAGTATAAAAGTGCAGGGTGTTCGCTTGCCTGGCCTCTGTATCTGGCCGACAGTTGACAATCCAGGACATGCCACGTCTCAGTGAACCGCAGAGAAACAATGCCATCGGCCGACTAGACGCAGGCGAATCCAGAACGGCCGTTGCCAGGGCATTCCATGTGTCCCCAAGCACCATCTCCAGACTGTGGGACCATTACCAGCAACATGGATCAACACGTGACCTCCCTAGATCCGGTCGACCACGGGTCACTACCCCCGGGCAGGACCGCTACATCCGGGTACGCCACCTTCGGGAACGATTGACTACTGCCACCTCCACAGCTGCAGCAATACCAGGTTTGCGCAGGATATCCGACCAGACCGTACGGAACCGCCTACGCGAGGTAGGAATTCGTGCCAGACGTCCAGTTCGAGGTGTCATCTTAAGACCACAACACCGTCGACTCCGACTGCAGTGGTGCCAGATTCATCGACAATGGCCTCAACTGCGATGGAGACAGGTGTGGTTCAGTGACGAGTCCCGATTTCTGCTCCGACGTCATGATGGAAGATGTCGCGTGTATAGGCGTCGTGGTGAACGTTATGCGGCAAACTGCGTGCAGGAAGTGGACAGATTCGGCGGGGGTAGTGTCATGGTGTGGGCAGCCATCTCACACACTGGCAGAACTGACCTGGTCCACGTGCAGGGCAACCTGAATGCACAGGGCTACATTGACCAGATCCTCCGGCCACACATCGTTCCAGTTATGGCCAACGCCGACGCAGTGTTCCAACATGACAACGCCAGGCCTCACACAGCACGTCTCACAACGGCTTTCCTACAGAACAACAACATTAATGTCCTTCCTTGGCCATCGATATCACCGGATTTGAACCCAATTGAGAATCTATGGGACGAGTTGGACCGACGCCTCCGACAGCGACAACCACAGCCCCAGACCCAGCCCGAGCTGGCAGCAGCCTTGCAGGCCGAGTCGGCCACCATCCCCCGGGACGTCATCCGTACTCTGGTTGCTTCAATGGGCAGGCGGTGCCAGGCAGTTGTCAACACACGCGGAGGCCACACCCGGTATTGACTCCAGATGACCTTGACCTTGGTGGTGTGTCCTATCACTTACTCACAATGGACTAGAGTGAATTGTGAACAATCCTGCAACATTTGGTAATTATCGGACTCACCATTCAATAAATAAATGAATTCTCCAAATGTTACGACAATGTGGTTTTGCGTTTCTTCTTTTGAAGAGTATACAAAACACGACCTAATCCACAGAAATATATATCGCTACTCCGCAAATAGTAAATTTCGAAACGGAATAGTAAAACAATTCTTCCAACATTCCGTCATGAAAGTGAAAATAAAGCACGGAATACCGAAAATCACCTGCGACTATTCCGCTTACGCTTTTTCTTCTGCTACATTTTTCTGCAGAACAAATCCTCGCGCTACTAAGACTTTTCTCATGCACTTACCGGTACAAAATAAACGTCTTTTTGATCGAGACTAATGTTTGGAGTGAGTTTGTTTGTAATTCCAGCTAGTACGCAGTAATGCATAGACTGGTATATAAACAATTGTTCGTTACGCAATGTTGTACAGGGCGACGTAGCACAGTCAGAAAAACTAGTGGTACATTAATAATTGAATGGATAGTACATTTTAAGACGGAATAGTGTTTTTTGAAATTCACTATTCCTTTGGGATAGTGGTAAAAAAAGAAGATGATTTTATATATATCAGGGGTTCCCCCAGGGCCGTTAGGTGTAGCGGCCCGATAGCCTTGGTCCGTAAAGTAAGCGCTTTGACGGCGTGGTAGCGGCTTAAATCAATTGCCGCTACGCCTTGATTTGAAGTGCTTTAGAAAAACAATTATCGATATGTATGTATGTATGCCCACAAATGACTGTCAGGTCAGATGTCGGGAATTAACATGCTTGTATCAATTTAATGTTCAAGCGCGCTCGTTTCGAGCACAATTTCTGACTAGAGCCAGACACTGTACTCGGAACGAGAGGGGTGGGGGAGTGTTTAAAAAAAACCCAAAAAATTAATAAAAGTTAAAAACGTTTATACAGATTATTAGCTAAAATACTTAATTGATGGTTAAATAAATTTTATTTACAAAGAAGTTAAAAGGGTTTAAGCAAAGGGTTAAAAAAAGGTTTCTACAGATGATTACATAAAAAGTAGAATATTGACAATAACGTATGTCTGGTTAATCTGGTATTTATGTCGGAGAAGAGTAGAAGGGAAGGTCCGCCCCATTTTAAATTCATTTCCCTAGGCCCTCCCATCCACCAGACCTTCGTTTTTGAAAAACCCAGGAGTGCTAAAAATCGCACTCCTCAAAATGCTTACGAGGGGAGTAGAAATGACACTCCTCAAAATGCAGAGGAGAGGAAAATCGCACTACTCAAAATAATCAGAATTAGAGGTAAGAGACCGAGAGGAATTGCACCCATGAATATGATTAAGTTTGAGGAGTAATGATTTCTAAATTAAATATCTTAAGAGTTAATGTTTTGTGTTTTCAAAATAAATATCTTAATTTAACTAATATGATAGTTGTTCTCAAAGATGAAGGAATGGGCCATTGCAGTCTTTCACAAGAAAAAGAAATACCACGAACACAACATTTATCGATCTTTTATATAGTATATGCATATTATGTTGCATTAAAATTCTGAATCATGATAATCTGTTGACTATTTATGAATAAAGAATTGAAACTGATTTGTTTGTGTTTATTCTGTTTTATTTAAAACAAGTACAATAATTTTAATCTTCATCGCAGAATGATATGATTTCTCCATGGACACAAACCTGTGAACTGAATGTGAATTGGCATTGTAACAACTATGGTATTGTTATTAAGAATTCTAACTGTAAAATATCTAATAAAAGTTTAAACACTCACAAAAATAATGTCAGTAGGCCTATTTGTAAATCATTTAAACTAAAAAGAAATTAAAAGTGTAACAACCACATGGCACAGGGTTATCACATTTATCATGATATCATAATATACGTCATGTACCTTCAAAGTCTCTACTTAAAAATGATAATAATAATGTCATAACAGAGATAATGTCAACATCTATTGTTTTCTACCCAAATATATCTTACTACAATTTTTATAAATATAAATTTTTAGAAACAGGATTAACTTTAATTATCGATGTACTGTAGGTAACACGTCATTTATTATACTACTAACTCTAATCATAACAACCCATAAAAAAAACCAAAAAAACCCCAACATAACCACCCAAATTGGAATTACTGACTTGAAATTAAATCGGTGTATGTTTGTTTCAGGGTCCCGTCAACCGATCACATGTACTAGAAATCTGACTCTACCAAGGGCAATGTCCTTTGCTTTAAATCACGTGGCAGTATCGTGAAACAGAAAGTAGAAATGTCTACGAGTACATCGCTATGTTATTAACGAAAACAAAACCTACTTTACTAAATTACGTTTTTGTTTGTATACGCGTTTACTATGATATCAACATGTATAAACATTATACATTATACAGTAAACATTATATATATATATATATATATATATATATATATATATATATATATATATATTGGACAACGCGCCTATTATTTTTCCTGTACGTGATCAAAACGACGACAGTATAAATAAATTTCGCGATCATTACGTGCATTGTACGAAATTAAACAAACAAAACCGACGAGAACTTAATAAGAAGTGAACTCCTAGCTGATTGGCTCAGTGTAAAGATAACCAACCAATCGTGTTTCAATATGTAAAAAGTATTCTAGGAAGTTCACAAATTGTGAAGAGAATGGAAAGATTTGTGGCGTTGTGGATTGGATTCAATAAACAATTAAAATGGCGGGGTTAAAAAAACAAACAACACAAGCGTGATTTGTTCAATTTAGGGGCGCGTTATTTCGCGCCCGTCAAATTGAGTTGACGGGGTACACGGGCGTGATGGCGCTCGCGCCCGTCAAAAACGAAGGTCTGGTGGACTCCACCATAATAATTCATAATCATAATGTAAATGTTAGAAATTGGAGATTGATTAATGATATCATTTCCATATTAACCATATCATGAGCCCACGTAAAACTATGTGATTGGGGCTGTGACTGTCACCTAACTTTAAACATAACCGCCCCAACTAGCATCCATTTAAAACAATGAGAAGGAAAAAACATATATATATATATATATATATATATATAAATATTATGATTACAATAAATTATCACAAGTACGAGCGGGGCAGCCGACTACCTGTTGCTTAGACTTAGACTTAGATACGGTTTTAACATGCTCATATACCTCTATAGTTTCGAACACGCCTACCCCAAGTCCGGCCTCCGATAAGATCGGTGGTCTGACTCGGGGCAGGAAAAACCTAACTACTATAACAATTTAGAAATTTAATGCCAAAATAATAAATAAAAAGATGCCAACATTCATAATTTTTGACTGCGTCCTTAATACATATATAACCCTATTCTATACTAATAATAAAAATTTAATTTGACGCAATTTTAGATGGGGAAGTATAAAAATATATAATTTACCTATATAATAGAATTATTTAGTCCCCAGAGGTAAGGAGGAAGGGTAAGGGGGTAGGCCCAGCCCACAGAAAAGTTATATTAAATTTATTATTAATTAAAAATGATTACCAATCGTAATTCGGGCATTGGTGTGAGGAGGGGGGGGGGGGGGGGGGGGGGGGGGATGGGAGGCCGGAACTTTCACTAATCCTCAGGCCAAACCGCCTACGCCCTATGGCCCCAAAGAAACCTAACCACCGGCATCAGAACGCCCCCCTCCCCACCACACACACACACACACACACGCACACGCACGCACACACACACACACACACACACACACACACTACCTGTTGCAAACAACTTGTGTACCAGTATATCAAGCACACCTAATCACTATGACAGGTAAAACACTTCCTAAATACCTAACAATGGACCAGATTGGTGTTTGGTAATTTTACATCTACTGTGAGCGCTAATCCGTCAGGAAGGCGCTTATGCGTAACGGGATTCCCGTGCCGAGCATTCATTTCAACTTATTTTCGTGCTTATATCCAATTAAGGTTCAAGCACGCTGTCATGGGCACACACCTCAGCTATCTGGGCTGTCTGTCCAGGACAGTGGATTAGTTGTTAGTTGGTTAGTGGTTAGTGAGAGAGAAGAGGGTGTAGTGGCCTTACACCTACCCATTGAGCCCTTAAGAACTCGCTCTGGGTTGGAGCCGGTACCGGTCTGCGAACCCTGTACCTACCAGCCTGTAGTCCGATGGCTTAACCACTGCGCCACCGAGGCCGGTTCGTGCCGAGCAATCAATTGCAAGCTTCAAGGCCGATCAAAGAAGATGCCCATTGACAGAATCAACTGTACTATTGAACTAAATAAACGATAGGTGAAGCATTTTTTAAAAGTACAGTTAAGTTGGCAATCAGTAATTTCTATCGTAACACCCCCCCCCCCCCCCCCCCCAACTGCAGTTTCGGTTATTTCCTTTGTCTTTGTTAATTTTGTACCTATGGTCCAGAGCGCGCATGCAGATCGCGATCGCGGGAAATGAACATGCAGTATTTATACAAATTGCAGTTAAACGTACACTGAATTAGTTTACAATAATCATATTTGTTAGATAATGTAAGATATATATATATTTGTAAAACTGTGAGGTGACATTTAATAAGTTAGCTGGATTTTAAAACGACCGTAAATTTTAATTTTAGTAAGTTGTTTTGTTTTTATTTGTTTTTGGGTTTTTTGATAAATGGAATATACTATTTAACACGACGCTGAAATCAACAGCAACAACATGGCACAAATTATGAAATTGTTGGGGGTGGGCATATATATATATATATATATATATATATATATATATATATATATATATATATCTTTGTCACTTAACATAGAAGTAGCAATATACATGGGGGCCGTGTATATGAGGGATGGCTATCAATACGGCGGTGTTTTTGTTTTGTTTTTGTTGTTGTTGTTATTGTTATTATTATTAATTTTTTTTTTTTTTTGGGGGGGTGAGGATGGGGGAGATCAGTGTAAGGGCACCACATTCAGTCTAAACTTTCCCGTATTAAGCATGGATTATGTCTAGTATTTTAAATAAATTGAATCTTACGAATTAAGTCAGGTTAGTGAACATCTAAACTCGTGTCTAGCCTACAGTCTAGGCTGTGTAATCTTGACTCTTCTGGTGTTTGTAATCTGGAAAAATGCTTAGTATGATGTTCTTTGAGGACGTCTGTGGGATGGTGCATATAAAAGATCCCTTGCCAATAATGAAAGAAATTAGCGGGTTTCCTCTCTGAGACTAAATGTCAAACTACCAAATATTTGACATCCAACAGCTGATGATTAATAGGTACCGACCTCGGTGGCGTTGTGGTTAAGCCATCGAACATAAGGCTGGTAGGTACATGGTTAGCAGCCCGGTACCGGCTCCCACCCAGAGCGAGTTTTAACGACTCAGTGGGTAGGTGTAAGGCCACTACACCTTCTCTCTCACTAACCACTAACAATTAACAACTAGCCCACTGTCCTGGTCAGACAGCCCATACCATGCTTGAACCTTAATTGGATAAAGCACGAAATGAAGTGAAATGAAAATGATTAATAGATCAATGTGCTCTAGCGATGTCATTAAACAGAACAAACTTTAACGTTCTTTGAGGACTGTTATTTTTGCATGTCTGCTTAAAGCGAGTATTATTAATAAACAAACTTGTTAGTTAAATAAACAAAAGTAAAATACTAAAATCGTTAAAATATATGGTAAATTAAAGTACAGGTATTTGTTTCTACTCAAATACTGTCATGTCTTATAGTTATGACGTGGAGACTTTGTGAATACAAATTTATGCTTAACTAAAACTGTGCCAAGAATGATAGAACCTATCTGATCTAGCAGTCACTGTACAATCTGACACATTTCATCATCCCTTCCTTTTTGCCGTGTAGACAATGTCCAAGGTAAATTGTATTTGTTATTATTAATGAATTATATAAACAGTTATGGGGACTGTAACTTTGAGTATTTCACACCCATTACTATGTTGTTTTATGACCTTTTGCATTTTGAATTTTTTCAGGTATGTTCAACGATCATTTGGCAAGCCAAACACCCTTCACTTCAGAAATGGCTAAGATGGTGACGTCGTTTTTAGAACGTCTTCCGTCTCCCGTGTGCCTTATAGCTCACAACGGAAACCATTTCGACTACCCATTGCTTCGTTCAGAGTTGAAGCAAGCCAACGAGTCGCTACCGGGACGTCTACTATGTGCGGACTCCTTGGAGTGCTTTCGAGAGATGACATCAGGAAAGATTGCTGCCGAAATGGCAAGGGATGCCGCTAATATGAGACAAGACTCCGAGCAGACGCCGTCAAAGAGAACAGCCATCAGTGATGTCCTGCCTGTTGGTGCCAAAAAACCGAGAAAAAATCCCAGCATGCAGGATATTTTGTACTCGGATGTAAACAAAGAGGCGGCCACCAGACGGTTGGACTTCGAGTCGGTGGAGGAGGTGGAATCACGCAATTCCAGAGACGGCGATAATACCACATTGCCAAAACATGCAGATGCTGAGACCGGTGTGGCAGAAAGACATTCTGCTAAAGAACCCATTAGCAACAGAATTCCTATAAAACAAGGCACGTCCGTTGTAAAGAAACTGACTTTCACTGATGATGTAAATCATTCTGTAGACTGTAGTAACTTAATGGAAGACCAGGATCATATTGACACAAATAAAACGATGGGCTCAAGTTGTGTATATGTTTCTAAACGTTGTGAATCTCGCGACTTGGTTACTAGCACTCATCACGACTGTACATTCCCTGTCAATTTGCCAACACCAGATAGTTCACCCGGTACTACAAGTCCAATTGTTGGTCAAACAGCAGCTGTTGTTGGAACACCATCACAAGATGGTGGTGTAACGCAGCGGTCAACAGAATGTCAAAAAGCAGTTGTCCATCGAGATCAAAGTTCTTTTGATAAAAGTAGTGAGAAACCTATGCCAAGCGATTCCAAAGATAACCTACGTCATAAAGTGGATTTTGAAGCCGACATTGACTTCGCTGTGGAGTGTGTAGAAAACAGTAGCACGTTTCGTGAACATGTTTCATACAAAGCGGAGGTGCAGTCCACAAGTGATGTTGTTAATGATCGTCCTCAGAGTAGTTCAGAACAGCGAGATGGGATCGTTCGTCGACCCGAGACGGCGTTGATTAAAGAACCAAAGTGCGACACAACGACCCCCAGTTCAGACAATAGCACCTCGAATCCGGACATGAGTACGATTCCTCCTCTCCCCGTGACCAAGTACTCGCCCTTCATCAACATCTCGCCCACGACGAGCGCCCAGATGAGGAACGAGAACCAGCAGAAGAGCGAGGAGGTCGTCCACAACAGACGGACGTCGCCCACGACGTCGAAGGCGTCGACGACGACGACGGAGTCGAGTCCCGCGAAGACGTTCCCCACGCGACTGTCGTTCAAGCTGCAGGAGATCTACCGACGATGTTACGGTCAGCTTCCGCCTGCATCACATAACGCCGAGGACGACTGCGTGACGTTGCTCAAGGTCGTTATGAAGCACTCGCCGCAGTTCCTCGACTGGGTGGATAAACACGCAGTGCTCTTCAACACAATCAGTCCCATGTATTAAACATGTACGATAATCTTAGACTCTTATTGTTCGGATGCCTTATTCAAACAGGGCCGAATTTACAAAGCCTTTTTATGTCTTACTCGCGTGTAACTACGTGTATACATACATTTACAATGCTTAAACACATGCGTTTAAGAAAGACGGGGGTCGTACATTCGGCCCTAGTGTTTTGAAGATGTTCAGTATATATACATTTTGACACCTCGTATGCAAAATTGAAATTAGAACGTGCCCTTCTTGAATTTAGACCTTCTGCGAGTAAAGACTGGACCAATACGCCTGAAACATTTTGAAATGCATATAGATGGGTAGTGATATTACTGGATGATAGTTTCGTTTATAATATATTTTTTATAGTTTAATGCATGGAATTGCTATTCAAAGACGGGATTTTTACAAAAGTAGACCATTCCTGTTCCTGTTGATCGTGCCTTGAGGTAGAAGTAAAGGGTACAGGTCTCTCGTATATGTTTCTGCCTCTCTCCCCCCCCCCCCCCCCCTCAAATAATACACACATTTTAGTGTAGTTTTTATCTAGTCGATACACTGATTCAAGAACTCGGTGTTAAATTGTCTTGTCAAAATTTAGAAAATTGAAATCAAAACAAATCATGCTAGTAAACTATTATATTTTACTGCATCTAATAATGGTTTGAGTTGGAGGTGAACACTGTTATCGAGTGCCTTTTTAATTCTTCTTTTTTCTTATTGTTTTCTTTGTTATTCATTATTATATTGTGAATCACTACATCCCACCTGTTATCACACATTCTTGTATTAATTTTGTGTTCGGTTTTTTGTGTGCAATATCCATTAATGTCTAGAAGAATTTTTTTTTATATCAAAAACAAGTTAAGGCCACAAAAGCCAATTTTATAAATGTCAGGTATGTCTGCATTTATTTTTAAAGATTTTTTAATAATAATAATAATAATAAACCACCCTCACCATATTAATTTGTCTGCTGAAATGGTTAAACGTCAGTTATCGCTTTAAGAAGCCCCATCAAATATATTTTTTAAAATACATATACATGTATGCTTATGTAGTACAAATGCATATTATAATTTGCTTTCATAGATGTTTTAAAAATCATATTTTGGTTTAAACATTCTTCCATTTGAGAGTTAAATAATCGAGAGTTAAATAAATAAAATTCTTCTATTATATAATTAATTAATATAACGAAACGAACTCGGAGACTAATGAAATAAAGTATTTCTTCAACATTTACACATTATTTTAGCATTAGTCTTTTAATACGTTTCTGTACATAAAGTTATAAACTATATTTGATGGTAATATTTCTATTTGTTTTGATACATGTATTAGATGTTAGACGTGTGTATATATATGTATATATATTATTTATTTATTGTCGTTTTGTTACATATGCAAAGTTTATAGCTGTTTGCTACAAAATACTAACAAGAAATTGCAGTAAGTGGCATTATGATAATGTATATAACTATATGTGTTATTTTATTTTGATAAATACATGTATATTAAAGAATCTTTTTTCTTCTAAATTTGAAAAAATATAAGATGTTTTTTTTTTTTTTTTTTTTTTTCAATTTTGATAAATTTATATATGGGTGGGTTGTTTTTGCTTAAAGTTTAATTTAGATACACGCAAGTCTTTTTTTTTTAATTTTGATAAAAAAAAATTCTTCTTCTTCTTGTTCTTTAAATTTTGATAAATATGTCATTTTCCGATTTCGATCTATCGTATCATGATACATTATACTGCTTTAATTCTGTAGTGTTGTGTAATATTAGAGGTATGTACAATCTAACAATTACGTTTATAATGATTATGTATTAATGACGTTTTTGTTGTAATTGGCCCCTCCTCTGGACTTTGAATGTGTTAACATTTTATTGTTATGATTTGGTATACAGTGCTAGTTATTAGCTGCAGAGGCTCAACAGTCGCAGTTAACTCAGAAGTGACGCAACCGGCCTTGGTGGCGCAGTGGTTCAGCCATCAGACTACAGCCTGATAGGTACAGGGTTCGCAGCCCGGTACCGGCTCCAATCCAGAGCGAGTTCTTAAGGGCTTAATGGGTAGGTGTAGAACAACTAACCCACTGTCCTGGACAGACAGCCCAGATAGCTGAGGTGTGTGCCCAGGACAGCGTGCTTGAACCTTAATTGGATATAAGCACGAAAATAAGTTAAAATGAAATAATAAAGAAGTGACGCAAGATGAATGTACTGTTGGTATCAGGGGCTAGAACTATTGGTATCAGGAGCTAGAACTATTGGTATCAGGGGCTAGAACTATTGGTATCAGGAGCTAGAACTATTGGTATCAGGAGCTAGAACTATTGGTATCAGGAGCTAGAACTATTGGTATCAGGAGCTAGAACTATTGGTATCAGGAGCTAGAACTATTGGTATCAGGAGCTAGAACTATTGGTATCAGGGGCTAGAACTATTGGTATCAGGGGCTAGACATAGCCCAGTGGTAAAGCGCTCGCCTGATGCACGGTCGGTCTAGAATTGATCCCTGTCGGTGGCTCATTGGACTATTTCTCGTTCCAGCCAATGCACCACGACTGGTATATCAACGGCCGTGGTATGTGCTATCCTGACTGGGACGATGCATATAAAATATCCCCTGCTATTAATGGAAAAATGTTGCGAGTTTCCTCTCTTAGACTATGTCAGAATTACCAATTTAATGTTTAAAAAATTCAACTGCCGATGATAAATAAATCAATGGGCTCTAGTGTTGTTGTTAAACAAAACAAACTTTAAATGACACTTGTGTTGAATCTTCATGGCACCTTGTTAATACGACAGACTCGCTCAGACTGGATAACGAAACCTTTCTAAATACGGACTTCGACTGTTAATAGAGCACATTGATTTATCAGGCATCGGCTATTGAATGTCACACGTTTGGCAATTTTGATATATAGTGTTAGAGAGGAAACCCGCTAAATGTTTTCCGTTAGTAGCAAGGGATCTTTTATAATATGCACCACCCCACAGACAGAATAGCACATAGCACGGCCTTTGAAAGACCAGTCGTGGTGCTCTGGCTGGAACGAGAAATAGCCCAGTGAGCGCACCGACGGGGATCGATCCCAGACCAACCATGCATCAGGCGAGCGCTTTACCACTGGGCTACGTCCTCATCCATCGATGTTATCGATGCTAAGAATACATTCATGTGTTGTTTAGCGTCCCAAGTAGGGGCGGGGGACAGTGGGGGACGGATGATAATCATGTATTTCCTCGTTGAAAATCAATATATAGATCTCCACCCCCACTCCCATTCCGCGTCGCTGTCAATTTCGATGGGGCGAGACGTAGCCCAGTGGTAAAGCTCTCGCCTGATGCTCGGGCGGTCGGTCTAGGATCGATCCCTGTCGGTGGGCCCATTGGGCTATTTCTCGTTCCAGCCAGTGCACGTTGACTGGTATATCAAAGGCCGTGGTATGTGCTGTCCTTCCTGTGGGATGGTATATTATATATAAAATATCCCTTGTTACTGATAGAAAAATGTAGCGGGTTTTCTCTCTAAGACTGTCAGAATTATTACTAGCTGTCAGTTTCCGACGCCTATGTGTTGTGTAAGATAAATCATTTTGCTAGCCACGTGACCGTTTCAGAAATGACACGTGTGTTGGAGAAGAAATCGCTGCTGGTACGTTTCAAACAAGATAACTGGAGCGTTTTTACAAAACTAATTATAACTTCACTGGTTTATATCAACCACACTTATAATGCAATTTAATTCAGTTAGGGATAATCACTGTGCAAGTGTATCAAATAAACAGTTTATTTGTGGTTCTTTGTGTCCTGTGCAGGGCAACTGGCATTGCCAGATAGCCTGCTGTGCACAGGACGGGCGTGCCTGAACCTTAAGTGCACATGGGCGAGCAAGTAAGTCAAGTACCTGCCATGGCTTTGTTTTTACTTCATTAAGGTTCAGTTTTAAAAAAATATTTAGATGATTTAGTAATTTTGTATTTATAGAAGAATTTTAAGTCAGGTGTGATTTAATTTTTTTAAATATATATGTTTAGTTATATTGGGTATGATAATCTTAATGGAGCTAAGCTATTAATAAGATTACGGTGTAAGGTTTGTTTACTGATACGAGCAAGTTGTTTTACGTAAGTCCGCCGTGAACACATATTCTGTTTTGATCTAATTCGTGTGTCTAAGAAGGCGAGGCTGGTGGCGGGGTGGGGTGGAGATAGTAGCCGAGTCTGAAAGACGTGACATGTTGACTACATATAGGCTTGCTGTGATTAGAACGATCAATAATGATCTTGTTCTCATGGTATATAATTTTGGAAACACTTGAGTAAGGTTTTAAAATTGGAATTTTAAAATGTGTATTAAAGAACAATTAAATATAAATATGTTATTCTTGTTATATAACATTGTTTTTAGATTTTAGATTTATTTTTAACGAGATACATTATGACTTCTTGTTTTATGTCGACGTACAGACATAAATGGATTTTACTTATCCGTCCGCGTTTCCTTTTTATTTCTAGAGATTATGTTTAGGAAATTATGTAATGCATTGGATCACACCGAATTATTCATTGATATTTTTTCAATGTGCCATTGTACTAATTTATTTGTTTTTGCCTTTTGCTGAAATTTAGCTCTAGATCTGTACATTGCTTTCAGTATGTGGTGCATTGCTTGTTATAAAAACTATAATAAACTAGATCAGCTAATTTTGTATCGTTCATTTCAACTTATTTTCATCCTTATATCCAATTACGGTTCAAGCACGTTGTCCTGGGCACACACCTCAGCTATCTGGGCTGTCTGTCCAGGACAGTGGGTTAGTTGTTAGTTGGTTAGTGGCTAGTGAGAGAGAAGAGAGTGTAGTGGCCTTACCCATTGTGTTCTTAAGAACTCGCTCTGGGTTGGAGCCGGTACTGTGATGCGAACCCTGTACCTAACCAGCCTGCAGTTCGATGACATAACCACTGTGCCACCGAGGCCGGTCATTTTGTATCAGTTATTTTTCTCACCAGGATTCAATGCTAAGGAGACACTTGCACGATTATTATCGATAGTCGGGACTTATTGGCTCATTGTAGGTGGGGCCTAAAACGAGAAAACTAAGTCAATTTGTTTTTTAATCTCTACTTCCAAAAACGCTATAACCGAATAAGCTTCATACACATTTAAATGTCTGTAGATGATTTATTTGATTTGTTAATATCATTAATGTTTCGTCACCTGTTTGTTGTTGGAGAGTGGGTGAACTTTACATAGAGAAATGCATTTAAACGGTTACTTCTTCGACTTTTGGGGAACGTTGGCATGTGAAGAAACAGATTTGTGATTTGGTCATTTGACCTTCAAGATTTCAAAAATCTTCATTACTTCTAGAAATGTTATACCCGAATAGTCTTCATATATGTAAAGTTCATTAGATAGTATACCAAAGTTGTGAATTATTTGGGTCCCCTGTTTGTGCTTGTGGAGTTGTAATTTCTTATTTATTACAAAAACATTTCCAAGTAAATTTGGTGGTAATCGTCAATGGCCCATGGAGAAACAAAATAATGAATTTGGTCATCCCCCTCCTTGAAAATGGGTGCCGTGCACTCTGTATGAGTTGGTGGAGGTTCCACAGTTTACTCAGGTGATTGGTTAGGCCCATGGGTCTCTTGTTCACATACATTATTCTACATTTATTTTCGTGCTTATATTCAAACAGTCTGAGCACTCTATGTGGGCTATTTGTAAAAGACACATTTTACATGAACGATTGTTGACTGTTTTTTTGCCAGTTATACAGCATCCAACAGTGATAAGAAACGTTCTGCCTCCACATACGCTACTCCTAACGAATACTAGTAGCAAGGCAACTTGCATTTTACCACTGACAGGACAGCAAGGTGTACATCACAAAATCAAATCACATAGACGAAAATAGTAACACGTGTGGCTTAAACTGATACACGCAGCGTTTCAATCAACATACACACCATGGATAAATAACCCTTAAAGTAAATCGGAAAACAAATGGAGTTTTAAGTTCTCGACATAATGGGAAGCGCCCCACCCCCTCCAATGTCTAGTTGCTTCCGCCGTGCCTGTATAGGTGATATTTTGTAACAAAATAAGCGTGTCTTTTAACAAATAATTAGGGTTAATATACTTTTATTTTAATAGTAGCATACAAAGGGGTCATCTTGACCTTGTTGTGACCTTGTGACCAATAAGTGACATTTCTCAAAATGCCAACCGATTTTATTTTAATCAGTAAGGTGCAAATAACCATTTCCACATGGTTGTCGTTTTTTAACATTTTGGTTTATCAGAATTAATTTGTTTTTCATATTGGCCTCCTGATTATAACCCTAGTTCTGCGCAAAGAATGTCATTTTACAAGTATTTTGAGTAGGGCCCCGCACATGTTTTAAAGCACAATAGTAGTTGGTCCAGGCGCACTAGTTTAAGACTTTGCTGGCCAGATGAAACAACATTTTTCATCAATGGTAGAACTGGTAGCGTTAATTGGCATCAGACTAGAGTTATCCACCCATTTAGTTACGGAAATGAATGCGAAATTGTTTTTTAGTTTTCTTGTTATGTGATTAATGGCTGGGGAGCTGCTTTGTATACTGCATTGTTACACTGGGTTTGATAGGGAAGAGGGTGCAGTTAGTGAAATGTGCACTTGGTTTACACTGGATACTGCATACTGCCCCCCACAGCACCTTGAAGTCAAGGGGGCGGGACGTAGCCCAGTGGTAAAGCGTTCGCTTGATGCGCGGTCGGTCTAAGACCCATTGGGCTATTTCTCGTTCCAGCCAGTGCTCCACAACTGGTGTAACAAAGGCAGTGGTATGTACTATCCTGTCTGTGGGATGGTGCATATAAAAGATCCCGTGCTGCTAATCGAAAAGAGTAGCCCATGAAGTGGCGACAGCGGGTTTCTTCTCTCAATACCTGTGTGGTCCTTAACCATATGTCTGACGCCATATAACCGTAAATACAATGTGTTGAGTGCGTCGTTAAATAAATAAAAAATTATTCTTCTTCTTGAAGTCATGCAACATTTGTGTGAAATACACATAAATGGGTGTTATTCGGTCCCTTCGCTCACGTGTGTGTGTAATTAATTATTGTAGTCTGAGGCCAATTGTGCAGTGAAAAGTTGGGTGCACTTGGAACTTTGACCCAAAGAGTTAAAATTAAAGTTTTGGTTTGTTTAACGACACCACTAATGCACATTGATTTATGAATCATCGGGTATTGGATGTTAAACATTTGGTAATTCTGACATATAGTCTTGGAGCGGAGACGCAATGAAGTTTTCATTAGTAGCAAGGGCTCTTTTATATGCATCATCCCACAGACAGGATAGCACATACCATGGCCTTGTATATACCAGTTGTGGGGTACGGTGGAACGAGAAACAGCCAAATGGGTCATCGATAGGGATCGATCTTAGACCGACTGCGCATCAGGCGACCGCTTTACCACTGGGCTATGTCTCGCCCCATAACCCAAAGAGGTACTATTTAGTGTACTGCTAGCAACACATACCATAGTCTTTGATACACAAGTGATTGTAACGGGGAAGGGGTACACTGAAGGCGATGGATCCCTTCGACCTATCACACCCCAGACGAGCGTTCTCACACTTGGGTACATCCCGCTCTGTCAGACAAACACCATCTTTATTATACTTTCATCATGCGTATAAAATAAAAACAGACACCAATGTTTAAAAGCGTACAATATACATGTATATTATTATAATGTATGCAATTTGATTATAAAAGTAAAATATATAAAGCTGAACGACTAAACAGAAATCATATTCCAAATCGTATCTCTGCGCGGTGAAGAGTTCAAGTGAAGGTTCGACGAGGTCGAGACTGCTCCAATGAATCACTGTCAGTGTTCTTGTCTCTTGGAAGACTGCCACACATCAAGACGATACATCTGTAGGCCTACGTTTGATATTACAGTTTTTACATGTAATATCTGCTATTGGATGTCAAACTGAGGGAAATGTGTAAATGAAGTGATAATTAACATCAGTATTCAAAAGGTAAATAAAAAAACAACTATGCAAAACCCTATGCAAACATTTTACATTCATATGCAAATATGTTAATATGCAAATATGTTGCACATGTATTATAAACTACACGTTGTAGTCATATTGTATTTGTTATCATGTTTCAACTACACAGTATTTTTTAGTGTATAAAATGTTTTGCAGTCAGTGTTTATTATAATTATATCCATGTACTTTAAAAAATATTTAAAATCCCAGACTAAAAATAACAATTAGACTACTGTGCTTCATCTAAATGTAAACTTCTAGTATGCTAAGTAAAGATTTAAAAATCAGAAGTCCTAATATAAGTCTAACAGCAGTTACTAATAAATGTATGGGTACAGCAAATATATTTGCAGTCAGCGTTTATTATAATTACATATTTTTTAAACAATCCAAGATTAAAAATAAAAATTAGACTAGTGTGCTTCAGCTAAATGTATACTACTAGTATGCTAAAAAAAAACACCTCAGAGATCCTAGGGCTAACAGAAGTTTACTAATGCATGGGTACAGCAAATACTTAAAATTCAGAGACCCAAAGTCTAACAATATATTGCTAATTAATGTATGGGTACGGCAAATATATATATTTTTAAATCAGATGCCCTAGGCCTAAAAATAGATTACTAATGCATAAGTACAGAAACTATTTTAAAACTAGAGGCCCTAAGCCTAACACTAGATTGCTAATGCATCGGTAAAGCAAATTGTAAAACAAAAGAAGGTTCTGAGCCTAACAGTTGATTGTTAATGCATGGGTACAGCAAATATTAAAACACCAAAGGCCCTTGTCCTAACTAGATTACTAATGCATGGTTACAGCAAATATTAAAACACCAAAGGCCCTTGTCCTAACTAGATTACTAATGCATGGTTACAGCAAATATTAAAACACCAAAGGCCCTTGTCCTAACTAGATTACTAATGCATGGTTACAGCAACGATTTTAAAATCAGAGGGCACAGCCCTGACAGTAGATTACTTATGCATGAGCACAGCAAAGAGTCTAAAATCGAAAGCCTCATGCCTGTTAGTAGACTATTAATGCATAGGTATAGCAAATATTTTAAAATCGAAAGTCCTAGGCATAACAGTAGATTACTAATACATGGGTACAGCAACGATTTTAAAATCAGAGGCCCAAGGCCTAACAGTAGATGGCCTCAGATCACAGTTATCTTCCCATTTGTTTGTGGAAAATCCGAAAATTTGTCCGCGCAAGTAGTCCGTTTGACCGATTATTTCATGCCAACTATTTGACTGAAGTTGACAGGGAAGAGCATGTAGTTTGTAAATATGTGTAACTTGTTGACATTGAAGACTTGTTTGTGGTAATTCCGGCCCATGCAAAAGTAGTGCTTTTTGTGTAAAATGGGTGTACTACGGTCAGTCTAGTGGGTGTGTTTGTTTAAACCAATATCGTTGGAGAAAGAGCTGGACAACAGAGGTTGTCCTTTTCATAGTATGTTTCCCCCAGGCAGGCAAAGGTACATAGAAAAATCCATGAACCTGCTGATATTAATAAAAATGTTATAGCCACTAACGCTATATAGAAACATATAGCGTAATTAATTGTGGTCTGTGGCCAGATGAAATATATAGGTTGCATGATACCAAAGAAGAGAGTTCCGTGTCAAAGTTCGAGATCAGATTAAGTTGTACGGCGTTGTCGTCCACCCATTGTAGAAAAGCAGGAGTATATAAAAATGAGATCGGCTAACGGTAGAATACTAATACATTTTAGATATGGTATTCAGTCGTACGGCGTTGTCGTCCACCCATTGTAGAAAATCAGGAGAGCTCTCTTTCGTCACCTTCATCAGAGTCACACAGTCGCCCTCGGCACTGTGGGCGTCATGTGGATCCTCACCAAAACTTCGCCGATAGACTTCTCCCAAAGAAAAGGACTGTCGACCAGGTGACTCTCTGGTCTGTCTAAAATATATCAAAGAGTCGACACAATATATGCTCTCCGGCAACGCTCCGTCGACTTTGTATAACTCGGAATGAAGCAGTAGGAAGTCAAATTCATTACCATTGTGGGCGACGAGACAGACAGGAGATGTCAGACGTCCCAGAAATAGTGACACCAGTCTCACCACATCCGGATTGAACGGCGACTCGCTTTCCAACATATCATGAGATAGACCTGAAAACATTAAACACAAAGAGTGCCGGTGAGGTACACGATACGCCCGTCAAGAGTTTGATGGAAAACCATAGATATTAATGAATATGTTACGGGTATGATTCAATTCTAATTATGTGAATACAGACACAATATTTTATTTTTATTTTTTGGGGGGGGTATTACAGTGACCTAGTAATTGTGTGTGACACACCGCCATCCCAAGTTGTTCCTACATGTGAGGTTTGATTGCCCTGTATGCGATATATGATGCAGACAAGGATTTACTGTTATGTGCAGTAGTCTGTGAAAAGTAGGTCACAGTGACTTAGTAACAGTACGCGACACATCGCCATCCCAAGTTGTTCCTACATGTGAGGTTTGATGGTCCTGTACGCAATATATGGTCCGGACAAGAACAAGTTAACAGACGGACGGCGGACGGACGGACGTACGTACGTATGGACGGGCGGACAACGCCATACCATAAAACGAGTCATTTTAGACGGGCGTATAGAAAGTGTCATAGGACATTCGTGTGTCAAATGGATGGATCCAATCAATTTTACATGAATACAAATTATTTTAAGCACTACATCGGCCTCGGTGATGTCGTGGTTAAGCCAACGGACATAAGACTGGTAGGTACTGGGTTCGCAGCCCGGTTCCGGCTCCCATCTCTGTGGTGTCGTGGTTAAGCTCCCACCCATAGTGAGTTTCATCGATTTAGTGGATAGGTGTAAGGCCACTACACCCTCTTCTCTCTCACTAACCACTAACAATTAAACAACTAACCCTCTATCATGGACAGACAGCCCAGATAGCTGAGGTGTGTTCCTTGGACAGCGTGCTTGAACCTAAGCACGAAAATTAGTATCAATGAATGAATGAATGAATTAAGCACTACGTTTGAATGTCTTGACCATGGCCTTTGGCATAGTGTATCAACACTTTATAGAAATTAGAACGCTTCTCTGCAGGCGACTAGAACATGTAAGCATCGTCAAACAAGGGGCGTAACGTAGCCCAGTGGTAAAGCGCTCGCTTCATGCGCGGTCGGTTTGGGATCGATTCCTATTGGTGGGCCCATTGGGTGTTCCAGCCAGTGCGCCACGACTGGTATATTAAAGGTGGTGGTATGTGTTATCCTGTCTGTGGGAAGGTGCATATAAAAGATCCCTCGCTGCATCAGAAACAAATGTAGCGGGTTTCCTCTGATGACTATATGTCAAAATTACCGAATGTTTGACATCCAATAGCCGATGATTAATGAATCAATGTGATCTAGTGTTGTCGTTAAAACCTAGTGTTGTTTTGAAAACCATGATCGGAATTTATGGGTACGGGATGAAACGAAAATGGTAAATTACAATAACGAAGTCCTGGGACTGGAACCGTAGGCATCGAATCATCAACTACTCGACCACCGAGACATTCTTTTGTGTGTGTGTGTGTGTGTGTGTGTGTGTGTGTGTGTGTTAAAGTATATGTAATTCATTGGCGTAGGAAGCGTGGGGGGGGGGGAGGGGGGCGCAAGGGGGCATGTGTCTCCCCACTATAGCAGTAGCGACGTTGTTTTATTTTTTAAATATTTTTACATATATGTGTGTGTGTGTGCCCCCCTCCCCACTTTTGGCACCTTCCTACGCTGTATGTATGTATGTATGTATTGATGTATGAATATCTATATAGTGTATGTATGTCCAGGTTGACTGTTACATACATAGATATTAACGCACTGGCGCAGGGGATAATTAAATCCTTTCTGGCCTCACAAATTGTCCCATGCCGTTGCTGGGACTCGAACCTGTGGCACCGAACCGCCCGCAAATTGCAAGACTAACCACGATGCGCTCTGAGCTATCGAAGCATCCATAAAAAGGATGTTCTTTAACTCAACCACATGCATGGGGCCTACAGTCTACGCGTATGTATGTATGTATGTATGTACACACACACACACACACACACACACACACACTCACACGCGCGCGCGCGCGCGCTAACACACACACGCACACACAACCACGCAGAGGTATATGTATAAACGTTTTGTGTGTCAAGTACGTTTTCATTACCTTATATCTAAATGTAAAAACATTTACAAAAATAATTAAGTATAAATTTTTAACACGTATTCTCCACCATGATAGATCGGTTTTACTACGTCAGATTTGACAGAATTTGACAGAATTTAAGGTAGTGAAAAAAACAAAAAAAATAAACAAACCCGAAACAAACCGCTTACGCAGAAATGAAAACGAGAAGCGAAAATAGAATTTCTTAAAAGCAAGGTATAAATAGAAACATTATAAGGATTATTTTGTACTTAGACGATGCATGGATATTTTGGTGCTACGGTCTAGTTGACTAGCGTCATCAAGGTTGGCAATTTTCACGGCGGTTGTGTGGGTTGTTGTTGCTTCTTCTTTTTTTGTTTTCTTTTTTCGGGGGGGGGGGGGGGGGGGGGGGGGGGGGGTCGTGGGAGGGAGGCACCACACTACATCAAAGTACGGGTTACATCTAGTTCAATATATAATTTCGGATCATGATTCGAAATTTGAAACGCCCGCACACTAGCAGACAAGATATAGGCTAATCTATTTATGTGCCCCTCCCAGGAACAAACTATGACCATCGCCTGGGATTGCACCTTGGATAAACAATCATAATATTATTACTATTACTTCTAACATGCGAGACATCAAATAAACGCGATTTAAAATCTACTCCATTTTCGGGGTCCACTGTTGCCGACATTGCCGCATACGTTACCAAGCTTCACACTTAAAAATGGTAAGCGTCACTGCGTTCAGAAGATGTAACATCCTTCTTTTTCTCAAAAGTGACGAACACCAGGCATACAAACATGTATACAAGCAACTACCGTAACGATGATTTCGTCATAGGTTACAATTATTCCAGCACTCAGACTGTAAGAGAGCTAGACGGACCAATCTAATTAAAATTAGCTCCACTATTACATGTGGATCTAACAGCAGCCAGTTGGAGCTCATGTCCACCAATCAAAACCTTACTTGCAGAATCATGCCAGTGATTTAAAAATAATTTGAAAACATTCCGAATTATCCTGAGGGTATATGACATGTTTCGTGTGAATTACGAAAGCCTCCGTGTAATAGTGGAGCTAATTTTAATTAGATTGCTAGATAGACATTTGGACAGTTATACACTCTCATTACTGTCCAAATGTCCGTCTAGCTCCCTTACAGTCAGAGTACTCAAGGTTACCAGGGCCGTAGCTAGGATTTTTTTTGTCGGGGGGGGGGGGGGGGGGGGGGCAAAACTGAGTAGTTAATAGTCTAAAACTTAAACGATTATGAAGAGAGTTTCTATAATGCTTTACGGATTTTTTTTCTGGCGGCAGTTGCTACGTCCCTGGTCACAATCGGCTATCAGTTACAATCAGGTCAACATCTCCCATTAAATTATCGTAACTAACATTATGTAGTGACTCATACGATAATGTATTTGTATATTATATCTACCTGACATTTCCTCTGCTCTCGGCTGGACAGGTTGGCCTGGGTTGAGACAAACCAGTAGTTTGTTCACCACTCTTGCTTCTGTATCACGGGTCTGCATGTCTTCTCTGTGTACCGCAAGAAGACACAATTCTGTTATTGAAGGTCTGTGTTCATCTTTATGAAGACCCGTCGTTTCCGTGTCGAAAAACACGAAACTATTAAATCTGGTAGATACATTTGCTGCAGCCATGTTTTCCCTCCGCCTAGTGTCGACGAACTGATCAAATATGACGAAGTCAGCTGACAAGGAAGGTTTTATACGGAAAGTCCGTATAACTAATATGGTTTTCTAGAAGGTTAACGCTATTATTGAGTCATCGTCTGCGAATAATAACCAGTTTAACAATAATATATATCACGATAACCAATCAAGGAAGGCGGCTTGTGCCTATTGGCCAATCCCAACACCACATACACATATACACACTGATGTCATCATCTGCGAATAATAACCAGTTTAACAATAATATATATCACGATAACCAATCAAGGAAGGCGGCTTATGCCTACTGGCCAATCCCAAACCACATATACAATAAATATACCAGTAGTTTAAAACGAAGCCAGGCGATATTTTCAACGAACGCATCCTGACATCAGATTACGACAAACATGGCTTCATCCCAAAAGAAATCTTCAAAGATCGCTACATATGTGTTTTTTGACACTGAAACCACGGGTCTTCGTGAAGATGGGCACAAGCCGACAATAACGGAAATGTGTTTTCTGGCCGTGAGGAGATCAGACCTGAACTCCACCGAGGAGGTCCAGAGAGTGGTCCACAAACTCTTACTGTGTCTCAAGCCACGCCAAGAAATCCAAAAAAAAGCAAAAGAGTTATCAGGTAGATTAAATCACGTACTTTGATCACTGTATATTTGTGCGATATCTCCCTTTCTCATTTTGCTCTCTCTCTCTCTCTCTCTCTCTCTCTCTCTCTCTCTCTCTCTCTCTCTCTCTCTCTCTCTCTCTCTCTCTCTCTCTGAGAACGTGTACATCTTTCAGGGTGCTTAAACTTTATATTCCTATTTGTAATATTGTAATATTTAGGTATTTACGTGTGTTTGTATACAATGCAATATGTCTTGAGTATAACTCTCCCGAAAGTTTTCGATTTAACATCGCCTAGCTTTCATTATGTTTTATCGTATTGGTATTCTATAATAAATCATCCAAAACAACGATTATGTTCAATAGAACGACCGTGTATTAAAACCTACAAAAAGTCAACAAAATAAAACTAATTATTTAAACAGACAATAAATAAATAATAAAACAGAGTTGGAAATACCAGCCTCGAGACCCCCTCTCTACACTCACACCTAGAAACTTTGCCACTGTGTAGACCTCCTTTTCACACGCGCCTATTGACCTTATTTTAATATAATTTAATTAAAATACGTTAGTATGCATTGGAAATCATAAAACTAAAAAATGTAATGCTACATTCACCTTAATATTATTTACAAGAGAGGTAATTGCAGCATGATCTAACAAAATTTCCGGTAATAATGATTATATATATATATATATATATATATATATATATATATATATATATATATATATATATATATATATATTGATATTTTCACTGTTGATTAAATTCAGTGAAAATATTACTTTTACAGTGAACATATATGACTTTTCATATATTTTTGTAATTTCAAAACAAAAGATGAATTGCGTAGCTGGAAAATAAAGAGTGATAGAAAACAAAAACCAAAACAAAGACATATCCCAGTTCCTAAAAATAATGCGGTATGCATATCTATCTACACTGTGTGTGTTATTTATACAGTAGCAACAGGAAACGTGTCCTGCTTTTACTCTCTAGTTTTGCTTTTAGTGTTGTTTGTTTTGTTTTTTCTCTTTTTTTGTTTTGTTTTTTGTTTGTTTTTTCGTTGTTTTAGTTGTTGTTTTTTGTTGTTGTTTTTTTTTGGAGTGGGGTGGGTTTCGGGTTTTTTTTTCTAATAGTGTTTGTTTTAGTAAACAAATTAGGAAAGATGTATATAATAAATAGAACACTTCATGTTGTTTGTTTCTAATACGATCTGTATGTCAACGGGTGATGTGTGAAAAATGTATTTTTACGAATTGCGAAGTAATGAGTGATAATATGATTTTCACACATCACGATTTGACATAAAAATCATGAAATGTTCTATTTATTATATACATCTTTCCTCATTTTGACTAAAAAAACCCACACTATTAAAAGGGGGGAAAAAAGAGGACAAAACTAAAAATCGAAAACACGTAACGACATTATATAGTTCAGCATATTTTTCAATGGAATTTTTTAGCTGAAAATGTAATTGAACATTCATTAAAAAAGAAATTCATTAAAAATTTCACAATCTTTAATGACAGTTAAATTAATAATTACATGTGTATTTTAAAATACTGCTGTGAAAATGTATCGGACAAAGTGATTGTCTAAATAAAGAACAAATGAAACAAAAACATGAAAGCAGCGACAAGACATTTAATTGTGTCACCACGATTTGGCTTCACAAAACCAATTTTAGATATTTCACTGTCATTGCACTACATATCCATTTGTGTTAGGTATCCTGGTTTAAATTGCTATAATTTAATTAACACACAATAGTATGCATTGGAAATCATAAACCTAAAAAAATATAATGCTACATTGACCTTAATATTATTTACAAGAGAGGTAATTGAAGCATGAACCTATTCGATCTAAGAAAACTTCCGGTAATGATAATAATAATAATTATATATATATATATATATATATATATATATATATATATATATATATATATATATATATATATATATATATATATATATATATTGTTTTGATATTTTCACTGTAGATTAAATTCAGTGAAAATATTACTTTTACAGTGAACAAATATAACTTTTCATGAATAGTTTTAATATATTTTTTGTAATTTCAGAACAAAAGTTGAATTGCGTAGCTGGAAAATAAATAGTATTAGTAAAACAAAAACAAAGACATATCCCAGTTGCTAAAAATAATGCGGTATGCATATCTATCTACACTGTCTGTGTTATTTATACAGTAGCAACAGGAAACGTGTCCTGCTTTTACTATCTAGTTTTGCTTTCAGTGTCGTTTCTTTTTTGTTTTTTGTTGTTGTTTATTGTTGTTGTTTTTGTTTGTTTTGTTTTTGGGTTTTTTTGTTGTTGTTGTTGTTGGGGTTTTTTTTTGGGGGGGGGGGGGTTGGGTTTTTTTCTAATAGTGTTTGTTTTAGTAAAAAATTAGGAAACATGTATATAATAAATAGATCACTTCATGTTGTTTGTTTCTAATACGATTTGTGAAAACCATATTTTTACGAATTGCGAAGTAATGAGTGATAATATGATTTTTACACATCACGATTTGACATAAAAATCGTATTCGAAACACACCATGAAATTATATACATCTTTCTTCATTTTGACTAAAAAAAACCACACTATTAAAAGGAAAAAAAAAAAGAGGACAAAACTAAAAATCGAAAACACGTAACGACATTATATATTTCAGCATATTTTTCAATTGAACTTTTGAGCTGAAAATGTACTTGACCATGGGCCTTATATAAAACAAATTCATTAAAGATTTGACAGTCTTTAATGACAGTTAAATTAATAATTACATGTGCATTTTATAATACTGCTGTGAAAATGTATCGGACAAAGTGATTGTCTAAATAAAGAACAAACAAAACAAAAACATGAAAGCAGCGACAAGACATTTAATTGTGTCACCACGATTTTGGCTTCACAAAATCAATTTTAGATATCTCAACGTCATTTGTGTTAGGTATCATTATTTAAATTGCCATAATTTAATTAACACACAATAGTATGCATTTCCAAAACAACGAAAAACCCCAAAGAAAAACAAAACAAACAAACAAAAACAAAACAAGCAAACAAAAATAACAACAATAAACAACAATAAAGAAACAAAGAAAGAAAAAAAGAAAGAAACCATGATACCTAACACAAATGGATATGTAGTGCAATGACAATGAAATAATTAAAATCGATTGTGTGAAGCCAAATAGTGGTGACACAATTAAATATCTCTGCTTTCCTGTTTTGTTTTGTTTGTTCTTTATTTAGATGATCGCTTTGTCCAATACATTTTCATAGCAGTATTTTAAAATACACATGTAATTATTAATTTAACTGTCATTAAAGATTGTCAAATTTTTAATGAATTTTTTTATTAAGGCCATGGTCAAGTACATTTTAAGCTCAAAAGTTCCATTGAAAAATATGCCGAAATATATAATGTCGTTACGTGTTTTCGATTTTGAATTTTGTCCTCTTTTTTTTCTTTTCTTCTAATAGTGTGTGGTGTTTTAGTCAAAAATGAGGAAAGATGTATATAATAAATAGAGCATTTCATGGTGTGTTTCGAATACGATTTTTATGTCAACTCGTGATGTGTGAAAAATCATATTATCGCAATTAGTAAAAATATGGTTTTCACACATCACTCGTTGACATAAAAATCGTATTAGAAACGAACAACATGAAATGTTCTATTTATTATATACATCTTTTCTAAAGGAATAAAGAAACAAAAACAATGAAAAAAATCCTAAAAAAAACAAACAAAAACAACAACAATAGACAAAAAAGAAACAACACTAAAAGCAAAACAAGAGAGTAAAAGCAGGACACGTTTCCTGTTGCTACTGTATAAATAACACAGACACAGTATAGATAGATATGCATACCGCATTATTTTTAGCAACTGGGATATGTCTTTGTTTTGTTTTTTGTTTTACTATCACTATTTATTTTCCAGCTACGCAATTCAACTTTTGTTTTGAAATTACAAAAATATATGGAAAGTATTCATGAAAAGTCATATATTTACTGTAAAAGTAATATTTTCACTGAATTTAATCTACAGTGAAAATATCAAACAATATATATATATATATATATATATATATATATATATATATATATATATATATATATATATAATTATTATTATTATTATTATTATTACCGGAAGCTTTATTATTATTATTATTATTACCGGTAGTTTTCTTAGATCGAATAGGTTCATGCTTCAGTTACCTCTCTTGTAAATAATATTAAGGTCAATGTAGCATTATATTGTTTCAGTTTTATGATTTCCAATGCATACTATTGTGTGTTAATTAAAGTATAGCAATTTAAACCATGGTACCTAACACAAATGGATATGTAGTGCAATGACAGCGAAATATCTCAAATTAATTGTGTGAAGCCAAATCGTGGTGACACAATTAAATGTCTTCTCGCTGGTTTCATGAATTTTGTTCTATAAGGTTCATAGTCAGCTCAAAAGTTCCATTGAAACATATATCGAAATATATAGTGTCGTTACCTGTTTTTGATTTTGAGTTTTGTCCTCTTTTTTTTAATAAATAGAACATTTCATGGTGTGTTTCGAATACGATTTTTATGTCAAATCGAGAGCCTCCACAAGTCCAAAATATTGGACTCGAGGGTCAAACTCGACCCGGACCCGAGTACTCGTCACGAGATTATAATGTAACTAAGGAATAAAGTAAAACAGCATTATGCATCTTAATTCCAGCGCTGAACATGGATGTCAAATCATGCCATTTATAATACTGTATTGCACACATTCAACTTTTGTTTTCCTTCATGTTTCATAGCCCTATAATATAACCAGCGGAAAGCATAATGATAAAACTACATAATTTTAAAATGAAAGTGCTCTTCCTTGCACGGGTATTCGGGTGTCGTTAAACATTCATTCATTCATTCAAGTCATGTGAACGGACTCGAGTCTTGCTAGACTCGGCCCGTGCCCGAGTACTCGACTACTCATGGAGACCACATGAAAATCATATTATCACTCATTACTTCGCAATTCGTAAAACTATGGTTTTTACTCGTTGTCATAAAAATCGTATTAGAAACAAACAACATAACGTGATCTATTTATTATATAATCTTTACTAATTTTTTACTAAGAAATACACTATTAGAAAGAAAAAAACTGAAAAAATCCCAAAACAACGAAAAAACACAAAAACAACAACAGAAAACAACACAATAGACAAATAAAGAAACAACACTGAAACAAAACTAGATAGTAAAAGCAGGATACGTTCCCCGTTGCTATAAATAACACAGACACAGTGTAGATAGATATGCATCCCGCATTATTTTTAGCAACTGGGATATTTCTTTGTTTTTGTTTTTGTTTTACTATCGCTATTTATTTTCCAGGTATGCAATTCAACTTTTGTTTTAAAATTACAAAAATATATGAAAACTATTCATGAAAAGTCATATATAAAAAGTTTGTTTTATTTAACGACGCCACTAGAGCACATTGATTTTTTTTTATCTCATCATCGGCTATTGGACGTCAAACATATGGTCATTCTGATACTGTGTTTTAGAGGAAACCCGCTGTCGCCACATAGGCTACTCTTGTACCACAGGCAGCAAGGGATCTTTAATTTGCGCTTCCCACAGGCAGGATAGCATAAACCATGGTCATTGTTGAACCAGTTATGGATCACTGGTCGGTGCAAGTGGTTTACACCTACCCACTGAGGGTTTGGAGTCGGTATCTGGATTAAAATCCCATGCCTCGAGAGGTAATTGAAGCATGAATCTATTCGATCTAAGAACACTTCCGATAATAATAATAATAATAATAATAATTATTATTATTATTATTATTATTATTATTACCGGAAGTGTTCTTAGATCAAATAGGTTCATGGTTCAATTACCTCTCTTGTAAATACTATTAATGTCAATATAGCATTATATTGTTTTAGTTTTATGATTTCCAATGCATACTATTGTGTGTTAATTAAATTATAGCAATTTAAACACAAATGGATATGTAGTGCAATGACAGAGAAATATCTCAAATTGATTTGTGAAGCCAAATAGTGATGACACAATTAAATGTCCTGTCGCTATTTTTATGTTTTGGTTTGTTTGTTCTTTATTTAGAAAATCACTTTGTCCGATACATTGTTATAGCAGTATTTTAAAATACACATGTAATTATTAATTTAACTGTCATTAAAGATTGTCAGATTTTTTATTAATTTATTTTATAAGGTCCATAGTCAAGTACATTTTCAACTCAAAAGTTCCATTGAAAAATATGTCGAAATATATAATGTCGTTACGTGTTTTCGATTTTGAGTTTTGTCCTCTTTTTTTTCCCTTCTAATAGTGTGGGTTTTTTTAGTCAAAAATGAGGAAAGATGTATATAATAAATAGAACATTTCATGGTATGTTTCGAATACGATTTGTATGTCAAATCATGATGTGTCAAAATCATATTATCACTCATTACTTCGCAGTTCGTAAAAATATGGTTTTCACACATCACTCGTTGACATAAAAATTGTATTAAAAACAAACGTGTTCTATTTATTATATACATATTTCCTAATTTTTTACTAAAAAAAAAAGACTATTAGAAAAAAACAAAAACGAAAAAAACGAAAAAAAAACCCACAACAAAACAAAACAAACAAACAAAAAAAACCCCACCCCAAAACAACAACAATAAACAAACGAAGAAAAAACACTGAAAGCAAAACTAGATCGTAAAAACAGGATACGTTTCCTGTTATTATATGGTCCCCGGGTCACTTTGTCGTTATATCAAGACAAGACAAGACAAGAATTTATTTACACTCGGGCCGTTGCATATACAATTTGTAACATTCACGTGACAAGATGGTTCATAATGAATTCTATAAGAACAATATATATATAACAAAAACTCTAAATGCATTAGATACATGTACATATTTATGAACATTGAACACAAACCACAAGTTGGTGTTCGTATAAATACAATCTGGATATACATCATGTGTGGCCAAGTACTTATAAGCAAACATGTCATCGTAATAATAGTTATATATTTTTGTTTTGTTTGGTTAGGGACGTTTAAAGTTACTAATAATTACTTTTACAAAATATGCCAATTTCTTTAATATTCCGATTCGCTTACTGTTCATTAATTCTTTAAATTTATAAGTACTTGGTCGTTTATAGTAATATGAATGTATATACTGGACCCTTAAGTCATGAAAAAAATTACAAACAAAAAGATAATGAAACTCATCGCCAATATCATTGACGTCGCATAGTGTACAAAGTCTTTCACCTATAGGTGTGTTATTCCAACGACCAGTTTCAACGGGTAAATAATGGTTAGACGTTCTAAATTTTATGATAACTGACCATAGCTTTTCAGGAAGTATACTAAAATAATTTTCAAGAAATAAGTTTTCTTTATATAGCTCGTAACCTTTCCCTCTCGATGATTGTGATAAGTTATTTCTCCATATTTGTAAATATTGATCGTGTTACCTTTGTTGGATTTGTTGCGAGAGACAGTTTACTGATATGAACGATTCAGATATCCATACATTGCTCATTCCTAAGTTATCCAAAATGTTTTTGATAGCGGTGATCCAATTATAGTTGATTCCGTTAGTAAGATGATCGTTTAACATAGCTTTGTATAATAACAAAGAGAGTTTTGATTCTTTTCCTGATAAAAGCCGTGCCCAGTAGCATATCATTCTTCTATGTATGAGTAATTCAACTGGCATTCGTCCTAGCTCTCCGTATAACATAAAACATGGTGTTGATTTCTTAACAGGTAAAATATGTCTAAAAAAGTTGATTTGTACAGAGTTAAATATAATTATCATTTTTCTCGTGCCCCCAAATTTCGCAGCCATATAATAAGATTGGCAGAACCATCGAGTCGAACATTTTAAGTTTGCATTCAGTTGGTAGATGGTATTCCTTTGATTTCGCTAGTACAAAGTACATAGCCTTGGTAGCCTGTTGACTAAGTCTGCTCTTGGTAGTTCGGAAGTTATTTAATTTACTAAAAGTAATTCCTAAATATTTGTATTCTTTAACATTTTCTAAAATAGTGTTTCCAATCTTAAAAATATGTTTATAGTCTTTAGCAGTTCCGTTAAAAATCAGTATTTTTGTTTTGTTACTATTAATTTTAATTTTCCAATCAATGCAATACTGGTAAAACGTATTTAAAGTATATTGTAGGTCAGCTGCACTTTTTGCTAATAAGGCCGTATCATCTGCATATAACAAACAAAGGATGTGCATAGCAATGTCTACCGGGTTTTCTTGATTATCTGTTTTAATTCGGATTCCTTCGTATCCCTGGTTGGATAAATAATCTTCTAAATCGTTGAGATACAAGGAGAACAGAAGAGGGGATAAATTTTCGCCTTGGCGGATACCGTTGTTGCAAGGGAATAAAGCTGATTGCTGATTATTTACGGAAATTAATGATTTTAGACCTTGATACATCTGGTAGATAATTCTGAAAAATTTACCGGTTATGTTATTTTGTAACAGCTTATGCCAAAGTTGAGTTCTTGGTACCATATCGAAAGCTTTCTGAAAATCAATAAATGCACAGTATAATTTCTTTTTTCTTTTTTAAAAAAAATCGATCAAGTTATGTAATGTGAATATGTGGTCTGTAGGTGAATAGCCTTTACAAAATGCAGTCTGTGCCTCACTAATGATATTGTTTTCCTCAATAAATAAGTTTAACCGGTTATTAAGTAAAGTTGTGAATAGCTTATAACAACAGCAGAGTAGTGTAATTGGTCGATAATTTTCGGGTAATAGTCTGTTCCCTTTATTTTTAAAAATTGGTATAATAATACCTGTAAGCCATTCCTCAGGTAGAACGCCGTGATCAAATATAGTATTAAAAAGTTTAACATAGACTGGCATGATCAAGGTGGCGGTTGATTTAATATATTCGTTGGCGATTTTGTCTACACCTACTGCTTTATCGTTTTTTAATCGTTTTATAGCTTTCATTATTTCATCTTCACTGAATTTCCCGTTAATAAAATGACAATCATTGTTTACTTCGTTTAGTACCTGGTCCATATCAAAATGAAATTGGTTATCATCATTGGGTTCGCCCGTATTTAAATCATTGAAATAATCAAAAAAAATATCTATAGAAGGGGCGTTTTTGTCCAGGTTGCACTGTTCTTTATTCTTAAATATTTTGTAAAACTCTTTTGGGTCATCTGAACGTAATTGTCTCATTTTCTTTTCTGTCTTAAATTTATTTTGTGAATATGCTTTAAATATAGATTTCTTATATGATTTACTAGCATTTATTAATCTAATTTTATTATCTGCCGTTTTATGTTTTGCGTATAAAGTTTTAGCTTCGTGATACTTAGTTCGTAAATATTTGCATCTTGCTCTGAACCACCTGTTGTTCCGTGACCTTTTACTCCGGCTATTTGTGTACACGCGCGTGTGACCGAATGTCGAGACTGCTGTGTCTAAAAACAGATTTTTTAACATATTGGCTGCTTGATTAATACGCGTTTTTGTATCAACAGATGCGTCGCCAAGAGCTAGAGAGATTTTTTCAATTATATTGTTGTCTATATTATTAGTAAATTCCTCACATATCGAAATTGTCAATATATCGATTTGTTAATCATCGGCTATTGCGTGTCAATAGTAGCAAGTGATCGTTTATATGAACCATCCCACACACAGGGTAACACTTACCAAAGAATTTAATATACCAGTCGTGGTGCACTGGCTGGAATGAGAAATAGCCCAATGGTCCCACCGACGGGGATGGATCACAGACCATCATTAAATACTAAGTATATTAATCAAAGCGTATTCACAGTCAGTCAAGTCGATTGGTACCTACTTCGTTTACAAAATGTTATAAAGCTAGTAGACATGATTGTTCGAAGTTAATCCTTTAATTGAATGACGAAAGGCGTATGTTCAAAAGTAATACACGTCTATAGAGTTAGTCGACATCGGCAACTCCGACATCGTGTGACACTGTCGGATCGCGACGAGATCTAGGATGTCAAATGGCAGTGTGTACTGTCAATGTACTACGGCATCTGTGATTATGTAATGTCGTTGTAAAGAGGTGTTTTCAGATGTTAGGTGCACGTTTGTTCCTAATTTGCTCTGTCGGTGTCGGAAGGTGTGAATTCCGGTGTAATGAACAGAATAACATTGGTGTATGTTCGTTCCTGACGATTTGTGGTCGGATGGTGTAAATGTCGTAGTAACGACGGTCGTTGTAACGAGGTCTGACTGTATATATATATATATATATATATATATATATATATATATATATACAGTCAAACCTGTCTTAAGCGGTCACACAAGGGAGTAGATAAAAGTGGCCTCTTAAGCCAGGTGGCCGCTGAGTACAGGTTGCTATATATATATATATATATATATATATATATATATATATATATATATATATATATATATATATATATATATATATAGAATCTCATTGGCTCGAACACTGTCGGTGCATCAAAGTCTGTTCGACCCATCGGGTAGTTCGAACCATGCATTCGGCCGTTGTCGGGTGCTTCTGTAGCACAACAATCAATCGGACAACCTCGCATGTTTCCGTCAAACCGGCTTGGGCGAGATGATCCGATTGACTCATGAATTGATTGGTGTTACTTGCAAGGTTCATTCATCTAACGATTACCGCATTACAATTGCAAGATAATTACCGACAGGTGCTAAATAAACAACACGATAAGCGTGAAAGGGTAGACAATTTTTTTTATATATAAATACTTTTTTATATTTCTTCGGATAAACGTAGCTGTTCGAGCTAAATATGTTTAATTTTACAGTTCGGACCAATAAACTGGTTCGAGAGAAAGCTTCTGTTCGACCCCAGGGGTATTCGACCAATCAGCACCAAAATAAAGGGATTTAATAGAGAGAAAAATCGGGACTTTGTTCTTGGTTCGAGAATACCGGTAGGTTTGACCGTAGGGTGTTCGAGCCAATGAGATTCTACTGTATATATATATATATAATTATTGTTTTGATATTAAATTCAGTGAAAATATGACTTTTACAGTGAACATATATGACTTTTCATGAATAGTTTTCATATATTTTTGTAATTTCAAAACAAAAGTTGAATTGCGTAGCTGGAAAATAAATAGTGATAGTAAAACCAAAACCAAACCAAAGACATATCCCAGTTGCTAAAAATAATGCGGTATGCATATCTGCCTACTTATGCATATTTATAGCAACAGGAAACGTGTCCTGCTTTTACTATCTAGTATTACTTTCAGTATTGTTTGTTTCTTTGTTTATGGTTGTTGTTTTTTGTTGTTGTTTTTGTTTCTTTGTTTTGTTTGGGGGGTTTTCTGTGGTTTTTTCGTTGTTTTGGAGGGGTTTTTCGTTGTTTTGTTTTTTTCTAATAGTGTTTGTTTTAGTAAAAAACATTAGGAAAGATGTTTATAATAAATATATCACTTCATGTTGTTTGTTTCTAATACGATTTTTATGTCAACGAGTGATGTGTGAAAACCATATTTTTACTAATTGCGAAGTAATGTGATAATATGATTTTCATAAATCACGATTTGACATAAAAATTGTATTCGAAACACACCATGAAATGTTCTATTTATTATATACATTTTTCCTCATTTGTTTACTAAAACAAACCACTATTAGAAGAAACAAAAAGAAGACAGAAGATAGGACAAAACTCAAAATCGAAAATACGTAAAGACATTATATATTTCGGCATATTTTTCAAGGAAACTTTTGAGCTGAAAATATACTTGACCATGGGCCTTATAAAAAAAATCTTAAAAAATGTGACAATATTTAATGACAGTTAAATTAATAATTATTTTTAAATACTGCTGTGAAAATGTATCGGACAAAGCGATCGTCTAAATAAAGAACAAACAAAACAAAACATAAAAGCGGCGACAAGACATTTAATTGTGTCATCACTACACTACACTATATATATATATATATATATATATATATATATATATATATATATATATATATATAATGTCTGTAAATATATGTACTATATATATATATATGAGAATAGAAAATCCTTCTATGTTGCTGGCACCTCTCCTCTAAAGTAGCAAAGGGGCTTGAGATAATATATTTTATATAAAGAAAAATTCAGAAGCCTCCTTTAAAAGTCATATATCCCTCTTTAATTCAAATTTTCGCCTGTTCAGGCTTCGTCAGGGAAATATGTTGACAAAAATAAAAACACGCACATAAAACCACTAGCAAAAACAGAGTTAAAGCTGTAACTAATATTAAGATAAAAGTTGCAGAACAAACTACTGGTCAAAGATTAAAAGTATGGTAACACTATGACTTAGGTAAAACGAAGTGTGGGTAGGGGGATTAAAATAATAATTAAGGGTAAATAAAACAAAATAATGAACAAAATAATAATGAACGAATGAATGCATAAATGGATAAACCAATAGCAAAACCAATCTGAATACATAAAAGGAATTACCCGGATAATTTACAAGTAATAAAGACGAAAAGTTACTTGAGTATATGTGTAAAATAAAATAAAACAACTTACTAATATTAGGCCTAAATCTAACGTAACTTTAGATAAAAATAATTACTGAGCTAGCTCAGCTAATAATATATTTATTAAAATTAAAATTTAATAAAATAATCTTAAAACATAAAAAGAAACTTACTTTAAAACTAAGCTAAAAGAAATCAAACCATCCTGCATGAAAACATGAATTGAATAAATGAAATAAACCTAATGCGAGGTAAACAACCACTTTAAAAACAGGCTATGAAGCTGAGAATGTAGGAGTGAGTACAACTCAAGTGAAAACTGCAGAGTAAACTGCTGGTAAGAGATTAAAGGTCTTGTAAAACTAACAAAGGTAAAATAATAGTGATACAAAAGGGGGTGAGGTGGGTGGGTGAATACTTAGTATGTGTGAATTAATTAACAAATATAAATGAATAAATGAGTGAATAAATCAGAACAAAATAAATGATATAAATAAATAAAATAAAATAAAATAAAATAAAATAAAGCTAATTAAATGAATGAAAGAGATGGGGGTGGGGGGCGGGGGTAAAACTGTAATGATAATATATATATATATATATATATATATATATATATATATATATATATATATATATATATATGTCTGTAAATACTGTAATTACTATTAACAGAAAATTTAATTAAATATCATTACTAACGATAACTATAATTTAATTACATACTGAAACTATTTATATTATACGTAATCAAAGAATGATATTATTGATATTTAATTCTATATTAAAATTGTTATTGATAAATTCTAGTTGATTTGGAAATTGTAATTACTTTTTGTAAGTTATATTGGACTTATTAATAAGTATAATTTATTAAATACATAGCAGTAAAATATACAGAATTTATAAAAGTCAAAAGTCATATTTTAATTGTACAAGTCATATTTTTACTGAATTAAACCTACAGTAAAAATATCAAAATGATATTTATATTTTTCATTACCGGATGTTTTCTTATATATCAAAAGATCGAATAACTCTTCTTGTCGCAGCAAACATGACAGGGACAGAAAAACTGAAACTACTAGTCATAGGAAAATCAGCAAAACCCCGGTGTTTGAAGAATGTTAGAAGTTTACCGGTGGAGTACAAGTCCAATAAGAAGGCATGGATGACAGGGCCTATGTTTACAGAATGGGTTCAGTCACTTGACAAGACCATGACAAAGCAAAAACGAAAAATCTATTGCTTGTTGACAATTGCCCTGCCCATCCCAAAATACCCGGACTGAAAAGTGTAACCCTGGCTTTCTGACCACCGAATACAACATCGCAAATTCAGCCGATGGCCCAAGGTATAATTTCCAACTTGAAGCAATATTACAGACGTGAAATCACGAGCGACATAATAAAGGCTTATGACAGGCAAGAAGAGCACTCCGTTTCTATCTTGACGGCTATTAACATGGCCCATCGAGCTTGGAGTCATGTGACAGCGTCGTGCATAGTGAACTGTTTTTCTAAGGGCGGTTTCAAGAATACTATTTCCAGTGATAGCTAGGAGAGTTCCGACAACGAGTATGACAATACATCACTATCTACCCTTCAGGCAGTGTGGAACGAACTTGTGTCAACAATACTGGTCTCAGACGACATCACATTATACGACTATTTGACCGCTGACGAAGATATCGTTATTACTGAGCAGCCGACTGACTATGATATTATTAAAGACATTATTGACAAACGTGAAGGTGTGCACATGGATTCTGACACAGAGATGGAAGGCTGAGGAGACCTGTGTACGCACACCGCCTACTGTGAGTGAGACCGTGAGTGCACTGGATACGATAACACTGTTTTTCCAAAATAAAGTTGATGTAGCTATGCCTGTGTTTTATTCGATTGCAGACATCGCTACAGACCTGCAGGCTATGAGACCAACGCTCACTAAACAAACAAAAATAAGCAGCTTTGTTTCAAAATGTGATTGACTGAACACTCATTTGATTCGACATGCTGTAATTATTTGCATATTTGCTTCCATTGGTGATAATAAATGAAATATTAAAAAAAACCCCAATAATTCTTGTGTTTATGTTGTTTAAATTTGAAAAAAACAAAATGGCCGACTTCCGGAATGAAAACGGCTAACTCTGTAAATGTTTACAATGAACTTCTGCTATAACGAACCGACATTCCTGGTCCCTTGCAGTTCGTTGTAAGAATACTTTACTGTATATAGTATATAGTATATATATATACATGTATATATTTGTAGTTTTAGTCTTTAATTACAATAGAGTATCAGTAATTCAATTTGAAATTAAATTAATTTAGTTGACAGTAATAATTAGTCGTTTGCAGTTTGTAATGGAATTATAGTTATTGATAATAATTCCAATGTTTTTATTTCAATCTTTAACTACATTTGATTCGCGCGTCGTTCGAACAAATCTCGACAGGCATAACCAATTTTTAGTTTGCGCATTAAATTCAGGATATATGATACATAGTCGTAATGAGTTACGTAAAATAAATGTTTGTTTGTTTTATTATTATTTGTTGTGTTTTTATGTATGTGTGTGTGTATGTGTGTGTGTGTGTGTTTTCAGGGGGGGTGGTGGTTGGGGTGGACGTAATCAATAAATGGGTTACACAAATAAATTATCAGTTATTAAGAGGCTTAATGTTTTATTTTGTTTTGTTTCTCAAGTGGTGGGGGTTGGGGGATTTGAGGGGTGGGCTGATAGGGGGTTTGTTATTTTAGCGCTTTGGAGGTGGGGTTTTTTTTTTAATAACTTTTTCTTTTTTAAATTTCAGGCTTGTCTGATAATATGTTGGAGGTCGAATCAACCTTCGATGCTGGACTGGCTACTATGATAGAATTATTCTTGCAGCGTCTTCCACAGCCAGTGTGTCTTGTGGCCCATAACGGCAACCAGTTCCACTACTCGCTCCTCCAGGCGGAGTTAAGGAGAGTCAATGCGTCTCTGCCGCCCGCTGTCCTGTGCGTGGACTCCTGGGAATTCTTCACAGGTGGAACTCTCAAGCCGGGTTATAAGCTGGCGGACATTTACGAGAACTGTTTTAATAGGCGACCTGTTACAAATCGCGCGGAGTCTGATTGTACTAATGTCCTGGCAGTCGTAAAGAGTCGCGATACCGATTTTATGAAATGGAGCAAGTTAAATGCCAAACGTTTCCAGGATGTCGAGCCAATGTACTGAAGTCTCAGGTGGACGAGAAAGAGTTGATATGGCGTCTCCCCAACCCCCGTTACCGAACAAACATAGACATTATGTACAAATATTTCAACCATTTTTATACATTAATAATGTAGTTTGGATAGGACTGATCTGGACAAACGTGGCACATCTCCATCACAATAACATCACCCTGAAGTTGTGCCTTTAACTTGAAAACAAAGATTTTAACAGTGTTAGAGTGGATGCTATGTTGTTAAATAAGAACATATTCTAATGTTGATTTAGCATCCAATGTCTGAAGATGTGCCTTTAACAAAGAATTTAGCTGTATTTGAGTAAATACTAATAGGAAATATTCTTATTGTGATACTTTAACACCAGTGGCTGAAGTTGTGCCCTTAACTTGAAAACAAAGAATTTAACTGTATTATAGTAGATGATATATGTAATTCAATAAGGAAATATTATTATGCTGATTTGTCACTTATGACTGAAGTTGTGCTTTTAGCTTGAAACCAAATAATTAAATTGTATTAGAGTAGATGATATATGTAATGCAATACTATACGGAAATATTCTTATGCTGATTCGGCGTTCATGGTTGTGCCTTTAATTTGAAAATAAAGATTTTAGCTGTATTAGAGTAGATGTTATTTTGTTCAATAAGGAAATATTCTAATGCTGATAATTTAGCACTGTTTCAAAATCGCCTGTAACAATTAATTAAATGTAATGATAGTATCTGTTGAAAGTTGAATGTTTGTGGCTAGTCGAGTTTTGGAGTAGAGAGACCGGCCTCAATAGTGCAGTAGTTAAGTCAGGGATTGATCCTCGTCGGTGGGCCCATTGGGCTATTTCTCGTTCCAGCCAGTGCACCACGACTTTATATTAAAGGCTACCGGCCTCGGTGGCGTCGTGGTTAAGCCATCGGACTACAGGCTGGAAGGTACAGGGTTCGCAGCCTTGTGTCCGATAGCTTAACCACGACGCCACCGAGGCCAGTAGCCTTTAATATAACAGTCGTGGTGCACTGGCTGGAACGAGAAATAGCCCCATGGGTCCACCGACGGGGATTGATACCTGACCGACCGCGCATTAGATGACAGGTAAAGATAGTCGCTTGTGGCAGAAGATGGACTATAGCACCAGACACCTTACCGATGCTAGAGGTTCTTAGAAACCAAAACAGTAATCGAGGTCAGCATAATATTATGTCATCCCTTCTCTGTTCATCATGCCCAGTGCTAAAGCGCAGTCGGTTTTGAATCGATCTCAGTCGGTAGGCCCATTGGGCTATTTCTCGTTCCAGCCAGTGCACCACGACTGATTTAACAAAGGCCGTGGCATATGCTATCCTGTCTCTGGGATGGTGCATATAAAAGATCCCTTGCTACTAATGGAAAAATGTAGTGGGTTTCTTCTCTATTCATCCAATAGCCGATGATTAATAAATCAATGTTCTCTAGTGGTGTCGTTAAACAAAACAATACAGCTATTCATCGTTGTCATCTGAGGTACGATGGTTCGTGGGATCGATCACCGTCGGTGAACCTGTCTAGTTTTAATTTGAGGGTACGTAATAAAAACAGCACAGACTATAATTGCCCCTTACAGGTGGTTATGGGTTTGAATTACTTTGAAATTGGACACTACATTTCCCATAATTGGACAAATCTTAAACAGCAGTTCTCTTACTATAATCTTTAAAAAAAATAGTGTCTCAACAACTGGTATCAACTGGTTTAACGACTCTATGGGTAGGTGTAACGCCACTGCACTGACTTCTCTCTCGCTAACCCCTAACCCAATGTTCTTGGACAGACAGCCCAGGTAGCTGAGGAATGTAACCAGGACAGCGTGCTTGAACCTTAATTGGACATGAGCATGACGATAAGTATATACAAATTATTTCAGGAGTAACCTATGTTTTTGACGAAATGCCCAACTTAGACACCAGTTCATTTCATTTCAACTTATTTTCATGCTTATGTCCAATTAAGGTTCAAGCACGATATCCTGGGTACACACCTCAGCTATCTGGGTTGTCTTGTTCAGAACAGTGGGTTACTTGTCAGTGATAGAGAAGAGGGTGTAGTGGTCTTACACCTACCCACTGAGTCGTTAAAACTCGCTCTGGGTGGGAGACAGTACCGGGATGCTAACCCAGTACCTACCAGTCTTATGTCCGATGGCTTAACCAAAAAGAAGGAAATGTTTTATTTAACGACGCACTCAACACATTTTATTTACGGTTATATGGCGTCAAACATATGGTTAAGGACCACACAAATATTGAGAGAGGAAACACGCTGTCGCCACTTCATGGGCTACTCTTTTCGATCAGCAGCAAGGGATCTTTTATATGCACCATTCCATAGACAGGATAGCACATACCACGGCCTTTGATGTACCAGTCGTGGTGCACTGGCTGGAGCGAGAAATAGCCCAATGGGCCCACCGACGAGGATCGATCCCAAACCGACAGCGCATCGAGCGAGCGCTTTACCACTGGGATACGTCCCGCCCCCACAAATGATAGAGACAAACAAGAACAGTTTGATATGTTTTATTGATATGGTGACCACAGACACGGTGGTGATACAAGAACGCAGCACACACTCTATTTGACGGTGTTTAATACTAATGAGACGTGCATTGTTGTCAATACTTGGAAAATAACTTTATAAACACATTGACGCCGAATTTACAAAGCCTGTAAATTATGTCTTACACGCGTGTAACTAAGATACATTTCAGTGGCGGATCCCAATGACATGAGGCGGAATGATAATGGAACTTTGGGGGAGGTTTGGAGGGGATTGTCAAAAAATGAAAATTAATATATAATAAAATTGTAACTGTCGTAAAAGATCCGCTTCTGCATTTACAATGCGTAAACACCCGTGTTTAAAAAAAACCTGGTTTCGTAAATTCGGCCCATTAACATCATACATTGCTCCAACTGTGAAAAGAAAAGGGACCTCTCTCGTTTTCCTCTCACCCGTTTCATTTCATTTCAACTTATTTTCGTGCTTATATCCAATTAAGGTTCAAGCACGCTGTCCTGGGCACACTCCTCAGCTATCTTGGCTGGCTGTCCAGGACAGTGAGTTAGTTGTTAGTGGTTACTGAAAGAGAAGAGGGTGTAGTGGTCTTACATCTACCCACCGAGTCGTTAAAACCCGCTCTAGGTGGAAGCTGGTACCAGACCGCGAACCCAGTACCTACCAACCTTATGTCCGATGGCTTAACCACGACACCAGCGAGGCCGGTTACTGTCACCCAAGTTACTTCCCCTATTCAAGTGCAGTAATGTCACACAATTTATGTGAAAGAGTTACTGCCCTTAGTCCACAGTCTGGCCAAAGACCACAATTAATTACACTGTATGTTTTTATATAGCGTTAGTGGCAATAACATTTTTATTAATATCAGCAGGCCCATGGATGTTTGCCTGGCTGGGGAAAACATACCCTGAAAAGGACAACCCGTGTTGTCCTCCTCTTTCTTCTAGTATATTGGTTTAAACAAACAGAAACACACCCACTAAACCTGGCCGGAGTACACCCATTTTACACAAAAAGCACCACTTTTGTATGGGCCGGAATTGTCACAAACAAGTCTTCAATGTCAACAAGTTACACATGTTTACAAACTACATGCTCTCCCCTGTCAACTTCAGTCAAATAGTTGCCACTTCAAAGCTGTCTGCCATGAAATAATCACAGTCAAACAGAAGACTACTTGTGAGGACAAATTTCCGGACAACCAAATGGGAAGATAACTGTAATCTGAGGTCAGCCTTCCGGTTGAAGAACACACTTACTAGAAACTTAAAGAAAATTTTCTTCTTAACCGATTAAGAAGTTTTAGACTATTAACTACTCAGTTGTTGCCCCCCCCCCCCCCCCCCTACCCCCCCCCCCCAAAAAAAAATTCCTAGCTTCGGCCCTGTTTACACAGGAAATATATCTATATGAGTGTCTGGTTGAACAGATGTCAAAATGTACATTTATGTACATCTACGTTGTGTATGTTTGTACTGAGTTTTATTACACACCCGTTGGTGAGAACATCTTTCGTTATTTTTGATTGTGTATGTGTGTTAACAATTTCATGACATACGACTGGCTGCTCCTAGGTGATGACCAGGTCACCAATGCCATACATCCAATGAAAAAACAGCACGGTCGAAGTCGATTACACTGTGACGAATAGTTAACCTGAAAAGCATTTGTCTGTCACGCGTAAGTTAGCCTAAAATTACAAAGGCTGTAAATAACTTTTCTTACACACCTGTTGGTGAGAACACCATGCGTTATTTTTTTTATACCACATGTATATGTGTTAACAATTTCATGACATACGACTGGCTGCTGCTAGGATGACCAGGTCACCAATGCCATACATCCAATAGAAAAAACCCCAGCACGATCGAAATCGATTACACTGTGACGTATAGTTAACCTGACAATCATTTGTCTGTGACGCGTAAGTCAGCTACAAGTCCAAGGGCTGTAAATAACTTTCAGTCGAAAAAGATGTTAACATTTGCTCAAAACCTGTTTTTTGAGGATATGTAAGAAATAGAACAATACATTCGTGTCCGAAAGATACCATTTATCTTACAACTCGTTGTTTTTAAATATATCAAACTCGCTTTCACTCGTTAAAACAACTCGTTTGTATCTAACGGCCACTCGTGTATTATTCTCTATTTAAATCACATTACTCCCCCGCCTGTTACCGACTAGAGTCGGACTGCTGGTGCTCCCTTGCACCTGCCAGTGCAGGCGGTCCCTCCTCCACCCACCCCAATCCTTTCCTGTCCTGGACGGAGGAGCCGGCTGAGGCCGGCACCTGTGCCCAGGACAGGCGTGCGCTACAAAACCTTGCTCTGAATGTGCACGTTAAACATTTTGTCCTTGTCCCTGTCCTTGTCCTTGAGACATTACTTACATTTTATTGTTAAAACTATTCATTTCCGACTATTTCCGACTATTCATCCTGTTGTTTCTTATATCACAAAATGTTTATAATACCACGAAATGTATGTTTCATAATTTAAAAATGCACGTGCGTCCGTGAAGTAACAGTAATGGAAATGAACTAGTCTATTTATTTTATTTTATAGAGTACATGTATTTCCCCCATTTCAACGTCACAGACTATTGTTTCACTCTATTGTAATTTCATTAAGATGTCTTACAGGTTTGTAAAGTAACCAAACTTAGTGTCAATTTTCATATGTTGAAAATAGGGTCTGCGTCTTTAAAATATATATTTACATGTTCGAGTGTCTTCGGTGCGGGTGCGAAATGTGCCCCACTGGAAGAACGCTTGATTGATGACGAGGTTATAAAATCAATCGATCTCGGTTAATTCTTTAGGGTCTCTCCCGTCCTAACCAGTGCGCTACGAACGGTACATCAAAGGTCATGGTATGTGCTGACATGTCTATGTGAAAATACATAAATATAATTTGGCAGGAGTATCCAACTTTCTAGATTAACTGTCGAAATAATCATATTGTGTTAAACGCCATATAGTCCTATACTCTGTACCAGCCTCCATTTTAAGTGTGGGTGGGTGGTTTGGTTTTGATTTGTTTATTATTTTAAATGATATATATATTAAAAAAAAGTCTATTTTTATTTGCAAAGTGTAAAGACATTGGTCAAGATATTTTTAAAATATCAATACTTACATAGAGCGAAAAATGTCGTCTGCTTATGGAGTTATATGAAATTATATTTTATCGATTTTCTTTTTAATCTTACATACATAGAAAACAGGGGCCCATTTCACTAAACAGCGTATGTTTACGTCTGCTACTAGTCGAGCATTTACGTGTTTGGCATATATTTCACGCAGAAAATTACATCATTAGGGAAGTTGAAGTATTTTAAAGACAAAAAAAAAAAAAGAAATATGTTTTCTTCTAACTATATTTGTTGAACTATAATAGTAATAAGAATTATGGTTTAGTCGTAGAACCGGCCTCGGTGGCGTCGTCGTTAGGCCATCGGTCAACAGGCTGGTAGGTTCTGGGTTCTGATCCCAGTCGAGGCATGGGATTTTTAATCCAGATACCGACTCCAAACCTGTGTGAGTACTCCGCAAGGCTCAATGGGTAGGTGTAAATCACTTGCACCCACCAGTGATCCATAACTGGTTCAACAAAGGCCATGGTTTGTGCTATCCTGCCTGTGGGAAGCGCAAAGAAAAGATCCCTTGCTGCTAATCGGAAAGAGTAGCCCATGTAGTGGCGACAGCGGGTTTCCTCTCAAAATCTGTGTGGTCCTTAACCATATGGCTGATGCCATATAACCGTAAATAAAATGTGTTGAGTGCGTCGTTAAATAAAACATTTCTTTCTAGTCGTAGATTTACGTTTACGTGAAAAACTAGGCTTACGATGCTTTGTGAAATTGGGCCTAGGGCCCTGTTCCACGAAGCGATCTTAGCACTAAGATCACCTTAGTGCATACGGTAGCTATGCACTTAAGGTGATCTTAGGGCTACGATCGCTTTGTGGAACGGGGCCCAGGTCTCTAACTAGTAGAAGCAGATTAACAAAATAATTAAACAACACAGAGATAGTAGAATAAACTACTCAACAACAATTCCATGATCAGACGATATGGGTGAGTATTGCCGTTTTATTTATATTCTGACCAAATGTTTTACATATTTCACATACGAATAGAATATTTTAATTATTTTTCAAAACATTTTTCTTTTTCTTTTCACCTCAAGCCAGATTGGAATTATTGACACTTTAGATAAAGAAACATTCCTTGCTTTTTGACATTCAGTCAAATCTTTCGCATGACAGAAATAAACTAAACAGTCATAGTAAAGATGCCGCATTTTCCCATAAAAGAGAAAATGTAACTAGCAAAAATATAAATAGTTTATGGTTTCAATATATATATAATGCTTGTAGGCATACGATGTTCTGTGGTAATAGAGTAAACACATCAGTGTAAAATAAAGTGCTGTCACAGACATATGATACACAGTACTACTGAGAAGAAAGATATCCTCGACGAAGCACAGGCTTTTTCTGCACGCAAATAAACATGACATTAGAGAAAGAAGTTTACAAATACATATACAAATACAAACAGTTCATATGCACGGAACGTCAGAAACTAAGAAAATAGAGATGTACATTTATTTATAAAACAAGAAACACAATTATTCTTGAAACGGTTCCGTGCTACAATACATAATTGACTGGAATGATTTTTACACAACTTTATTAAAAATATTTTACAATACAAAATAAATTTCGACTACCTTATTATCATTATCCAGTATCAATAACAGTAGTCATCATTATTCTGTATCAATAATAGTAGTCATCATTATCCTGTATCAATAATAGTAGTCACCATTATCCTGTATCAATCATTTTAGTCACTATTATCCTGTATCAATACTATTAGTCACCATTATCCTGTATCAATAATATTAGTCGCCATTATCATGTATCAATAACAGTAGTCATCATTATCCTATATCAATAATAGTAGTCACTATTATCCTGTATCAATAATATTAGTCGCCATTATCCTGTATTAATAATATTAGTCACCATTATTCTGTATCAATACTATTAGTCACCATTATCCTGTATTAATAATATTAGTCACCATTGTCCTGTATTAATAATATTAGTCACCATTATCCTGTATTAATAATATTAGTCACCATTATTCTGTATCAATACTATTAGTCACCATTATCTTGTATTAATAATAGTAGTCACCATTATCCTGTATCGATAATATTAGTCACCATTACCCTGTATTAATAAGTTAATCATCAAACTTGTCATTTTCAGCCGTACATTACAATCAAGTGCTCTGCATGCAGGTATATACTGAAGAAAACTGAAGACAAAAGAGGCAGTATACTTAAGTTTTGTTTCAGCCAGTGCACGACAACTGGTACCTCAAAGGCCGTGGTATGTGCTATCCTGTCAGTGTGATGGTGCATATAAAAGATCCCTTGCTTCTAATGGAACAAATGTAGCGAGTTTCCTCTCTAAGACTATACGTCAAAACCTTTTAAAGTACCAAATGTTTGACATCTAATAGCCGATGATTAATAAATTTATGTGCTCTAGTGGTATCGTTAAACAAGTTTTGTAATTTGTTATAGTAGCTAGTTACAAGTCATCTGTGATGCAAAATAAAGTAGCACTATCTTGTTAATTATTCAAGTCTTGATTGTTTTTGTGGATTTTATATTTTATTTGTATGTTGTAGTTTTTAAAATTAAAAGCCAGGCAAAATATTAGTCAGACCGAAGTCTTGCCAGCTTTATCACTACATACGGAGTGAGCAAGTAAAAAAACCCCTCTCTTTAGACTCTCGTGTAGTTTGAACAGGTTCTTGTGGACAAGTTTGTTTTTATCTTATCATCGGCTATTGGACGTCAAACATATGGTCATTCTGACACTGGTTTTAGAGGAAACCCGCTGTCGCCACATAGGCTACTCTTTTTTTTACGACAGGCAGCAAGGGATCTTTTATTTGCGCTTCCCACAGACAGGATAGCACAAACCATGGCCTTTGTTGAACCAGTTATGGATCACTGGTCGGTGCAAGTGGTTTACACCTACCCATTGAGCCTTGCGGAGCACTCACTCAGGGTTTGGAGTCGGTATCTCGATTAAAAATCCCATGCCTCGACTGGGATCCGAACCCAGTACCTACCAGCCTGTAGACCGATGGCCTGCCACGACGCCACCGAGGCCGGTCGCTTGTGGACAACGACCTCGGTTCTTTACACATATTTACAGTCAAAGAAGAGTCAGAGGAGATTAGGGTTAGTTGTGACTTGGATCACACAATGACATTTGAGAGACGTTTGCTTTGTTTAACGACACCACTAGAGCACATTGATTTATTAATCACCGGCTATTGTATGTCAAACATTTAGTAATTTTGACGAATAGACTTAGAGAGGAAACCCGAGACCATGGCATTTGATTCATTTCGTATGTTTGAAAATAGAACGTTTAAAGATTGTTTTTCTTTGAACTTTGTTGACCGAATGTTAAATTAATATAATTCACCTTCAGTCCTGTAATATCTGAAAACAAAATATATTATACTTATTAGGTTTCTTGTTTTGGTCAGTATATATATATTATAGTTCTAATCTACACGTTTCATATATAAATTATCATAAATCAATTTGTAGTGCTTGAACTATAGCATGCAAGAACCATAGTGATTACTATTAAATCCCACGAAATACTCAGCATAATCCTTTTGGTTTCATATACATATATCACAAATATATATCAATAACTATAAAAATATAACAGTCTTTTCTAGTAGCAATGCTATTAGTATCAGTTGAAATAATCTTCACTCATAAACTGCTCAGGTAGGAATTCGTCTTGTTCTTCATTTATTTTTTAAGTTGTTTAATTGCAGCATTTTATCATCAATGAAAAACAAAGAAGAAACTTATTGTACGTTATGCAGGTACAAAGTATACCTAACATTTTTAATTGATGAAAGGAAATGATTTATTTAACGACGCACTTTTTAATTGATGAAGACGTAACTGAAATAAATAACCCTAAACTGGCTACTGTTGACTGCACTTGTATCGTAACGGGGACGGAGCGTACCCCAGTGGTACAGCGCTCGCTCGGTGTGGGATCGATCCCCGTCGGTGGGCCCATTGGGCTATTTCTCGTTCCAGCCAGTGCACCACGACTGGTATATCAAAGGCAGTGGTATGTGGTCTGTGGGATGGTGCATATAAAAGATTCCTTGCTGCTAATCGAAAAGAGTAGCCCATGAAGTGGCGACAGCGGGTTTCCTCTCTCAATATCTGTGTGGTCCTTAACCATAAGACTGACGCCATATAACCGTCAATAAAATGTGCTGAGTGCGTCGTTAAATAAAACATTGCCTTCCTTCCTTTGTATCGTAACGAATCGAGACCAATTCCACAATAAAACAGATCCTCATCTGAGATCCAAACGCGTTTCTACGTTTGTGACAAACGTCTTAACAATTTAATACAGTGTTTATGGAAAGAGGTAATACTGTCCTAGGAAATGGGAGTCCTCCTACAGGCAAGTTATCTGACAATGAATCGGAGGAACAGTCACCATATTGCCAATGCATCCTTGTGCAGAGATACGATTTTAAACATGTTAATGCTTTTGTCTTTCAGATAAATGCTTGGAAAGATAGTTTGGTGAATGGATAAATACCTTTTTTTTAACAAAACATCTCTTGCAAAAGAATTTTAATGATGACAAGAAACGAAAAAAACCCGACAAACAACCCAAAAACAAACGATGACAACATATTTTTAAAAATGTATTTTACAACTGTTACATATAGGCGTCGGAAGAGGTGGAGCAGGGTGGCTCTTCCCCCAGCCATGAAGATTATGCATTGCTACCCCCACCCCATCCCACACCACCCCCTGTTGAAAGGCGATTCAATATATAACGGGCCCTTCCAATAGATGGTATCTTCCGACGCTTATAGTATAGTAAATGCCATACCATGTGATTAAATGTTATAAAAATAGATATTCAATATCGCATTTTATTTTATTTTTTTCAGAGCCGCAACTAGCAAGGGGCATATAGCAGTTGCCCTTCGCCCTCTTCGAAAATACGAACATCATGCGTTTAGTTTAGAAATGCCCCTTTTCGCATGGCTGGAGAAGCCACTCTATTACTGTCCCCTAAATCCATTTTCACTGCACCACCCTAGTTAATTTAGGATATGTACGGCCCTATTTGTTTGTTTACAAAATACTTCGGCTTGACCTATTTGAAAAAATCTGGCGCATCTGGAATAGTCGGTGATCCACCGGAATCAGCCGATTCTTCGTAACAGCCGTCGTAGTCAAATTCCGCTGGCACATGCTCAATCAGTTCTTCCGGCGATTCACAGCGATATTCCTCGCCTATGTCATCTGTGCCAGATTCCTCTTCCGGTACTGTGATCAGACGGCGTTGTGTTTCAAGCGGAAGTTGTAAAAACTTTCTGGGTCCCATATGAGCAGGGAACTGCCTAAAATCAGTGATAAATGAATGAATCAATCAATCAATGAATAACTAACTAAATAAATAAATAAATGGATGGATGGATGGATGGATGGATGGATGGATGGATGGATAGATGAATGAATGAATTAACAAAAATAACTCACGAGATATTTTTCTATAAAAATTAAATGCGACTCATTTGATTTTTAAACAATATTTGTTTGTATGTAAAGAAAAAAAACCCCATACAATTAATTTAATTGAGGTATAGTTATTCATTTGAAAAACAAGTAAAAACTATTTTGTAATTTCACAATTTTGATAGAAAAAAGAAAATTTTAACTCGGTTGTAAGACATCAATCTAGCCAACAAACAAAGATTCTAAGTGCAATGTAGGCTCTACTAAATGCAATATTTTAAAAATTCCATCCTTCCATAAAGTGTATGTGTTTTCGTATTTCTTGAAATACCGGTTTGTGATATTTTCCTTCAGAATTTTTAACTTACTCTCGGTTTATCCCGCTATATAAATAACACTAAATTAATCTTTTCCACTTCTTTCCATAAAATATAGAAATTCTTGATACAATTGTAAAATGTATTGTACAAACATTTTTGTGCTTTGATTCCTTGATAACTGGAGGATGTGTATTATTCATTTCAACTTATTTTTGTGCTTATATCCAATTAAGGTTCAAGCACGCTGTCCTGGGCACACACATACCTCAGCTATATGGGCTGTTTGTGGGTTAGTTATTAGTTGTTAGTTGTTAGTGGTTAGTGAGAAAGATGTAGCGTATTTCCTCTCTAACACTATATGTCAACACATTCTATATATTCTGTTAAAAAAAAAAAATCTATAATGAATTGCATTAAACTACCATTTTATTACAAGTTTAACACTGAAACAAGAAAGACGTAAACGCAAAGGCTTTAAACTACGTGACGTCATTGTGTGTGCTTTGCCAAATCGTGATGATGTCATATTTAGAACCTTTAAGGTGATTGGTTTGTTGACGTCAGAGAGAGAGAGAGAGAGAGAGAGAGAGAGAGAGAGAGAGAGAGAGAGAGAGAGAGAGAGAGAGAGAGAGAGAGAGAGAGAGAGAGAGAGAGATAGAGAGACAGAGAGAGAGACAGAGAGAGATAGAGAGAGAGAGAGAGAGACAGAGAGAGAGACAGAGACAGAGAGAGACAGAGAGAGAGAGACAGAGACAGAGACAGAGAGAGAGACAGAGAGATGGATATGTGGAAGGTTTATGGATTTGAGAATTGCTAATTGAATACTATACGAATCCATCATATACGACCATGTGGGGTGAAAAAGGAACAGCCGAGGTGGTGGAAATTTCGAAGGTAATGGTCTTACACCTACCCACCGAGTCGTTAAAACTCGCCCTGGGTGGGAGTCGGTACCGGGCTGTGAACCCAGTACCTACCAGCCTTATGTCCGATGACTTAACCACGACACCGGTGATGTGTATTATGTCACAGCTTGATTTTTGTCTTGTAATAACAATACATTGAATGTTTTTATGATTTCGATATACTACATTGAATACCTAGGCTCGAGTCTCGGTTCCATGTTTCTTATATCTGGCTGAATCTCCATGGCTTGTGTTAAAGGTTTTGTCATTGATGAGAAGTTCACTTGTTCGCTGTCTGGGCTCAGATCACCTTTCCTGAAATTAAAATTCTTCATAATATAAATTCCACTTTTGCGTTTTACAAAATCCAAAACATCATCTTAGATACTAATCTACGTTTAGGTTTATATGAAGCTTCAAAGTTAGCTAATTAAACACTGATATGCCCTTTAGTAGTTGGAGTAGGAGTAGGAGTAGTAGTAGTAGTAGTAGTAGTAGTAGTAGTAGTAGTAGTAGTAGTAGTAATGTTTAAAAATCAATAATAAAGAACAATCATTAGTAGTAGTAGTTGTAGTAGTAGTAATAATAATATATATTACTGAACAAAATAAGAAACTTCCGCTAACTTTGCTTGAACATAACTTGATGAAAACAAACCGGGGGAATAATTGTTATATATGCGTTTAAAGAGTGTTCCAAGATGCATCGTTTGGTGCAAAAATCATGGCCATAGGTTAAGAGAAACTGGGAGAAATTTTGACCAAGTGTGGTAGGGGTTAAAAATAAAAACACCCACTTAATAATTGATATGACCACCTCTTGAATTGACCACTGCAGTGCATCGCAGGCGCATAGAATTGACTAAAGTGTTGATTTCTGCCTGTGGAATATTGTTCCATTCCTGAATGAGCGCTTGACGAAGTTCGTTGACGTTAGCGGGTGGGTTGGGACGACGCCTCAATCGTCTGTCCAGGCATGCTCGATGGGGTTGAGATCAGGACTTTTAGTGGGCCAGTCATCAATGAAATCAATGTTATTTGTCCTAAGAAAATTTACAGTGTCTCTAGCTGTATGAGAGGTGGCATTATCATGCTGAAAAATCGAGATGTTGGCGTTGTTATGGAACAGAGGAATGACGTGATGAGCGAGAATGTCATCGCGGTAACGTTGAGCATTTAAATTGCCATCAATGACGACTAGTGGTGAACGATAACCATGGGCAATGGCTGCCCAGACCATGACAGAACCCCCACCCCCGAAACGATCTCGTTCAAGAACACAACAGTCAGCATAGCGTTCATTTCTCCAACGGTAGACGCCATCACCACGTTGTAAAGAAAATCGGGATTCATCCGACAAAAGAGGGTATTCCAGCGTCGCCGTATCCAACGAGTGCGTACACGTGCCCAATTAAGACGATTTAGACGATGACGTTGCATTAAACGCATCCGACGTAAGGACGTCGTGCATGTAAACCGTTCTCCCGTAGACGATTACGAACAGTTTGCCCACTGATTCGGTTATTGTGAAGCCCAGGTGTGTTAGCAGCAGTAGCAGTGGCGGTTTGGAATCGATTGCGCAAATGCGTGTTCATGATATAGCGGTCTTGACCACGTGTTGTAACACGCGGACGTCCACGAGGTGGCAAGTCGTTGGTGCTTCCTGTCGTTCGAAATCTTAAGCGAAGATTTCGTATCGCTCGACTAGAACTCCCAACATTCCTTGCAACGTCTTCTGTCGACATGCCAGCATCAAGCATGCCAATCGCCCGTTCGCGTAAATTATTGGGTATTCTTGGCATACTAAAAATGCTACAATGTAAAAAACGTTAATTTTTTTTACAAATTGTGAAGCGTTTTCGTTCACTTGACAACAATGTCAGTAAGACAAGTAAAACAAATTGACCGAATACTACACGGGACATGTCGAACCATGCATGCAATGTGCAAATTGAATTTCACGTTGTCGACGATTAACAGTGCAAAAATAATCGATAAAATTCATGAATCCTGATAATACAGCTCAAGGCTAATACTACCTATATAATTTCATTACACAATGAATTCTTTAACACAACAAATACTATATGTACAAATCGGAAGTTTCTTTTTTTGTTCAGTATATATATAGATAGATAGATAGCACAACTATTTTTGTGTTAGAGTTTAATGATCCCAAATTCCGTTTTCTTTTCTCTTTTACTCTGAAAACCCACAGCTCACGTCATCGCAATTCACACCCTACTTCTTCCGATTCCCGTCCCTGGCTTGTGAAAGATAGCAACGCGTAATGCCGAGGTGTAGTATTGGTAGTGATGGGAATCAGTTGGAATTTCATCATCGATAATCGACTATAAACGTTTGGCACCAACCGATCAACTTTCGATTATACAATCGGCTAGAACACAAAACGTATTCGAATTACAAGGGTCATGATTCCACTGTCGTATTCACCGGGATCTAGACCTTACTAAGGATATCTAGACCTTACAAAGGGGATCTAGATCTTACGGAGGGGATCTAGATAGTACGGAGGGGATCTAGACCTTACGAAGGGAATCTAGACCTTACAAAGGGGATCTAGACCTTACAAAGGGGATCTAGACCTTACGGAGGAGATCTAGATCGTACGGAGGGGATCTAGACCTTACGAAGGGAATCTAGACCTTACAAAGGGGATCTAGACCTTACAAAGGGGATCTAGACCTTACGGAGGAGATCTAGACTTTACAAAGGGGATCTAGACCTTACGAAGGGAATCTAGACCTTACAGAGGGATCTAGACCTTAAAAAGGGGATCTAGACATTACAAAGGGGATCTAGACCTTAAAAAGGGGATCTAGACCTTACAAAGGGTTAATTTTGCCTTTAATGACTATACAATGTGGGTGGGGGGTTTTCTTTATGTACACATGAAAGCAAACATCAACCCCAAATTTTACGTTATCTAAACTGGATGAACAAAATTTTACATTTAAAATTTCCCAACGCAATCGGTAGAGCCAAACCGAGGAACACCACTAAGTATAGGCAAACATCTAGCGTGATAACCAAAGCTACGTGTTTTGAAGCACTCCCACCTTGCTTTTTCATCTGGCAGGGGTCGAGATGTAGCCCATTGGTAAAGCGCTCGCTTGAGGCGCGATCGGTCTAGGATCGATCCCCGTCGGTGGGCCCATTGGGCTATTTCTCGTTCGACTTAGTGCACCACGACCGGTATACCAAAGGCCGTTGTATGTGCTACCCTGTCTATGGTGCATGTAACATATCCCTTGCTGCTAATTTAAAAATGTAGCGTATTTCCTCTCTAATACTATATGTCAACACATTCTTTTTGCATTTACCACAGTTTGACACCCAATAGCCGATGAATTTTTCGTGCAGGGGTGTCGTTAAACATCTATTCTATTCTAGTCTATTCTACTACGGCAAAAATTACCAAATGTTTGACATCCAATACCCATTAATAAATCAATGTGCTCTAGTGGTGTCGTTAAACAAAACAAACTTTATCATCTGGCACTCCGTCAACTAGCGTGTGAATATCCTTTCGGTTCCGGAAGTGAAGTCATTTACGAAGTAACCGGCTAACACCACGCGGCCTGTGCCGCTAAAATACGTTAGTAATGAGTTGACGTCTTTGGTAACGAGTACGGTTCTTTGGTAATGAAAAGATCACTTACGTTTTCTTCCTGTGTCGAAAAACCAGGATGGCGATAATCAAGGCAATTGTCGCCAAAAGCAAGGCACAAAGCACAAGAGTGATAATAATAATGAAGTATGGGACACCGGCTGAAATATAAACAGAAAAAATCGTTAAATATATATATAAGTATTCACATGAACATACACTTGAACATACACATGTGCATGTACATAAACATAAATATACACATACCCAATACACATACATATATGTATACGCATACGCATACGCATACACATTACACATTACACATACGAATACGAATACGCATACGCATACGAATACGCATACACACTCATACTCATACTCATACATACACATATACCCAATACATTTACCCATACTCATACTCATGCACATACACCCAGACCCAGACCCAGACCCAGATCCAGATCCAGACCCATACCCATACACATACACATAAACATACACATACACAATCATTCTCCGACCCAGGTCGAAATTTCCACCACCTCGGCTGTTCCTTTTTCACCCCACATGATCGTATATGATAGATTCGTATATTATTCAATTACCAATTCTGAAATCAATAAACCTTACACATATCTCTCTCTCTCTCTCTCTCTCTCTCTCTCTCTCTCTCTCTCTCTCTCTCTCTCTCTCTCTCTCTCTCTCTCTCCCAAAGATCAAATCCTCTCTCTCTCTCTCTCTCTCTCTCCCAAAGATCAAATCCTAAGTTGTTATTAAATATTCTGTTCCTTTTTTAACCATATGATATTTAACCTTTCTGTACGTTTAATATTTCACTATAACCATATTACATGCTGCTTTTTCGATGTCGAAATAATTCGTTTAGTAAACCGACATCCAGTAGCCGTGGAAATAATATGACACTAATGCACGGTGTCAGTTACAATTCAATAGCATTCAGACAAAAGAACCTTTTTTTCCCCTAGCCTTCTCGAACTGTGACCTGTAATCAAATTACAGTTCAACATTAAGTCAATTTATTGTACAATATACATTTATCCTATATAGAGAAAGAGATAGATAGATCGATGGATGGATGGATGGATGGATGAATAGATAGATAGATAGATAGATTTCTATATTTTCCGTCGCTGACCAAAAATATAGTATGTCTGAATGGCTTTATGTATGTCTGTCTGTATGTATGTAAATGTATATATAAGTAATATAATATATGTGTATATGAGCCACGTGTTCATAAGGGCCACTATAAAAGCCACCCAGTGCATTCGCCGGCTTCGGTGGTATCGTGATTAAGCCATTGATCATAAGGCTGGTAGGTATTGGGTTCGCAGCCTGGTACAGATTACCACCCAGAGCGATTCTTAACGACACCTACGTAAGACCACTACACCGACTTCTCCTCTGTCTCACTAACCAGTAACCACTGTCCTGGTCAGATAGCCCAGGACAGCGTGCTTGAACTTTATTTGGATATAAGCACGAGCGAATCAGCGCAGTCGATAAAGCGCAAGCCTGGGGTGCTTGGGTCGAAGTATCCATGGTGAACCTATTCTGTGACTGGGTTTTTTCCGTTCCAACCAGTACATGTGCTTCCGGTCTCTGAGAAATTCCATATAAAAGATATTTTGTTGCTAATGGAAAAATCCCTGTCATGGACAGAACTCTCTGGCAAAGTCAGAGGTTGTGCCCACGACAGGCGTGTTTGATCAGTTCTCTGATGGAAGCATGTAAAAAATTACCCACACCCACACAATGGACAAATGTAGTGGGTTTCCGCTAAGACAATGTGTCAGAATTATTAAATGTGTTAACATCCAATAGCCGATGTGCTCTAGTGGTGTCGTTAAACAAAAAAATTTGACCTGTATACAACAACTACATACTATTCGCAACCAGCCACTACTTTTTTGGAACAAAATGAATGGTTAAATCTATTATAACCATTGCCGGATTTATAAGGGGGCAAAGAGGGCAATTGCCACGGGCACCCCTGGCAGAACTTGTGGTATTAACTGCTTTATCAAAAGTTCGCCGCACATAATATAGTCCGTCCCGTCATTATATAAAAAGGCATTTTGTAAATAATTTCAGTTTGGCTTGACGTAAGAAGAAAAGTAAAAGTGTTTTGGAAATGACCAGACCATAAAATGCTATTTTTGTCTGCAATTTACAAATCACTCGGCTCAGAAATAAATAACTTGCAGTAAATTTCATTGTATGAAAAAAGGCGTTCTCTGTGGGACGCACTATCGAACTTTGACACAGCCGGACGTTACTTGGTTTAGTACTACCAAGACTATATGTGCATTTTACAAATCAATCGGTTCAGAAATAAATAACTTGTAGTAAATTTCATAGTATGAAAAAAGACGTTCCCTGACGTACCAAATGTTTGACATCCAATAGCCGATCATCAATAAATCAATGTGTTCTAGTGGTGGCTTTAAACAAAACAAATAAACAAATACAAACTTAGAATTATAAGCTACTGGAAAAGGAATATTGATAGTAAAGAACAAAAGTTATCAGATATTGTGTACACATTTCTGTTCAGCCTGTATAAAAATGATACGTTATTGTGATATGATGCATCTATCTGGATTTGTATTGTAAATAATATTTTAGATTTAGCTAGTCTTGACAGTATTTGGTTACAGCAGTTTGAAAGTAATACAAATAGAAAGCGGCTGTTAAAAAAGATTGAACGATGTTATTGTGATATGCATGGACAAGAGTGGTACAGTTCTCTTGAAACGTCGCCAAAAGCAATTGTTTATACATTATTTAAAACTGAACATGTATATGAGACATATTTTAATATTCTTTCTTGAAAACATAGAATTATATTTACTAGATTTAGACTGTAATCATAGACTATCAACTGAAACAGGAAGATGGCTAAATATACCAAGATATATATATATGTCTGTCTACCTATCTATTTATCTATCTACCAATATATTACCTCTCATGCCATTGCTGTAGGTATGTATCTACCTACCCACCTACATATGTACGTTTGTACATATATATATCTATCTATATATCTGTCTATTTATGTGTATGTCTATCTACCTACCTATCTCATTGATTTATTAATCATCGGCTATTGGATGTCAAACATTTGGTAATTCTGACATACAGGTTTAAAGAGAGAACCCGCTACAATTTTCCATTAGTTGCAAAGGATCTTTTGTATGCACCATCCCAGACATGACAGCACATACCACGGCCTTTTATATACCAGTCGTGGTGCATTGGCTGGAACAAGAAATAACCCAGAGGGCCCCCCCTACGGGGAACGATCCTACACCGATTGCGCATCAGCCAAGCTCTTTAACACTGGGCTAGGTCTCCACCACACCTATGTATCTGTTTATCTACCTGCCTGCCTGTCTTTCTGTGTAAATATTCGTATATCTGTCTGTACATCTATATATGTATAGCTGAAAATAAACGCACTCAGTGTGTACGTATATGCTGTCACGTAGTCATTTCATTTCAACTTATTTTCGTGCTTATATCCAATTAAGGTTCAAGCACGCTGTCCTGGGCACACACCTCAGCTATCTGGGCTGTCTGTCCAGGACAGTGGGTTAGTTGTTAGTTGGTTAGTGATTAGTGAAAAAGAAGAGGATGTAGTGGCCTTACACCTACCCATTGAGCTCTTAAGAATTTTCTCTGGGTTGGAGCCGGTACCGGGCTGCGAACCCTGTACCTACCAGCCTGTAGTCCAATGGCTAAACCACTGCACCACCGAAGCCGGTTGTTATGTAGTCGTGTGATGTATCTGCCTTAGTAGATCAACTGCCGGGAAACCCTGACATTTAAATCTTGAAAATCCAACACAACACCCTCACACCTCCCCCCCCCCCCCCCACACACACACAGATTACAACACGTGCTATTTTCCATACCAATAGTCAGCATATCAATGTAGATATATTGACACGCCGGAAACGTCGCTACTCGCTGGTGACAAAGATTATCGATTATCGCCGTGGGAGTAGTGGTGTCTGAAGTCGATCACCTCATGCATGTTAATACTGCCTAATGAGACGAAGAAACAGTTCAACGTACAATAAACAACAAAGTGCCGTGTAATCGTCTCTTCCATAACTATTCTTGGTAACAATCAGGGAATACGTACGTTTACGATTTGTTACATCCTTCAGCAAACACACTATATAAATCTTTAATTGTATGTAATCTGCTAATAGTAATACGCAATACCATTTGTGTGTGTGTGTGTGTGTGTGTGTGTGTGTGTGTGTGTACGTGTGTGTGTGTGTGTGTGTGTGTGTCTGTGTGTCTGTGTGTGTATTGATGTATGAATAGTTATATATTGTATGTATGTATGTATTGTATTGTATTGTATTTACCAGTATGTACCAGTATGTATGTATGGTATTGCATTGTATTGCATTGTATTGCATTGTATTGTATTGTATTGTATTGTATTGTATTGTATTGTATTGTATGTACCAGTATGTATGTATGTATGTATGTATGTATGTATGAATATTTGGGACTCGAACTATCGAGTCACCTCATAAAGAATGCTCTTAACCGTAACCATATGCAGTGCGCAAACAGCGAGAAAACCTGGTACTGGCTACTATGTATTGATGTATGAATATCTATACGTGTATATTGTATGCATGTCGAGTTTGACTATTTCATACATAAATATTAACGCACTGGCGCAGGGGATAATTAAATCCTTTCTGACCTCACAAATTGCCGCATGCCGTTGCTAGGACTCGCACATGTATGTATTGATGTATGAATATCTATATATTGTATGTATATATGTGTATGTGTGTGTATGTATGTGTGTGTACGTGTGTGTGTGTGCGTGAGTCAGTGCGTAGGTGTATGTATGTATGTTACGTCTGTGTAAAAGAATGGATAGATGAATGAATCAACCAACCAACCAAGCAATTAACCAATCAATCAATCAATCAACGAACGAATGAATGAATTCTTCTTATGAATTATCTTTATTTTCTACATTAATGTGGAGGGTAAACCGAGATAACACACGTACATTTCGACTTTACAACATTTATAGTAAACGAACGAATGAATGAATAAATGTGTGTGTGTGTGTGTGTGTGTGTGTGTGTGTGTGTGTGTGTGTGTGTAAATATGTGTATGATTGTGTCTGTGTATGCATCGAATTTAAAGTATATATATATATATATATATATATATATATATATATATATATATATATATATAACATACATACATACATACATACATACACACACACACACACACACATATATATATATATATATATATATATATATATATATACATACATACATACGTACGTACGTACGTACGTACGTATGTAGTACGTATGTATGTATTAACTAAACTCGAGTGTGTCAATCACAACAAGATACAAAAGGCCACAAACTCCGTCGTTAATGTTTCTTTCTATTCCCAGTACTGGTCATTAGAAATATTATGTAACTACAACAACGCAATTACTGTTTCGCCTTCAGGACACCAGACAAGGAATTCACTAGACTGCATTTACCAACGAGCTGCTTGAGTTGAATTCCTGCCAAACCCTAGGCGTCTGCTTTCGTGAGGCATGGCGTCATAAGCAGACTCGTAACGAAAGAGTCGGGTCGGTCACAAAACAGGATAAGCAAAACGAAAAAAAGAAGAAGACAAAAAAGAAAGATCTCTGTCAATTGGTTTTGTTATTGTCTTTCACGAAAATGTCAAGGATGAAGATACCAGTAACTTCATCTGTTGTTGCACTCTGACGTAGTCAGCCAGATTTGTGCAGTCTGCTTGTCACAAACGAGGGCGTTTCGCGGTAAATCATTTCTTTCTTTACTACAAGATTTATATTCTTCACTACGACGGTTTAGCTTCGACCCGCAGAATCAATCTGAAAGTTCGAATTTATTAACTTTTCGGTCTCCAGTGTGTCCCTAAACGGATAACAGAATCGGGTGTTTGAGAACTAAGCCGACCTTTAATCTACGCCCAAGAATCAAGCTAAAGTTCAGTGACTTGTATGGGTTTAATGGCAAAAACTAGTATTTTAGTTTGATAAGCCTGAAGCATAACAAATATAGTCTGGCAATCGAAAGCGATAAACATCATGACGAAGAAGTACATATGTGGTCAGACAGACATATTGAATTATTTAATTTCCGTACAGACACAATGTGTTGGAAAGATGCATACCCGGATCACCAACACATACTGACACTTTAACAAATAAAAAACGCGTAATTTTAGAGTTAATAAAAACCCATGATTATTCCTTCTAACTGGAGGCAGCCATTTTGTTTCGTTTTTTGTGACGTTCGGTGGTATAGCTTGAGGCGAAGTGACGTCAGCTCCGTCCAACTCCTCTTAAGCACAGTGTAAACAAACGCTCTAATTTACGACAAGGCGCTTCGCTTTTATCAACCTGACTTGTAAAACAACATAAATGACTTGATAGTATAATAAACTATTTAACTAAATATATTTCAATTTGCATCAATAGAACGAAATGGAGTTATAGTATTTTTCTCTTTAAAAAAATCCAAAGAAAAAAATGCTTATTATTAGGCCTATTGGTAGGGTACGTTCGAGCAAAAACGACCACTCACGATACCCAAGTGATAATTTTCTTTTCTTCGGGACTACGTAATTGGTCCGTTTTGTGATTTTAGATGGGAAAGTCTACTTAATCAAGGGTTTTACAGAATTACTTACAGTAATAAAGTGATAATGTCCATTACGATTTGAGGGGAGTTCGACCGGCTATCAGACAATACCTTATGATCTTAATAAAAGAGGCACGTCTTTTCAGTGTGTCTAGACACAGTGTCTGGGGACCGTCTAAATATACACCTGCCAATCAGGAACCACAGGTACAGGCCACGGAAAGAAAAGGCCAATTAACCAAGAACACACTCCCATTATTATTTCAGTACGTGGGTTAATTTATGTACAAAACATAATACAGTTATTTCAACACTTTGACAATGGTGGCTTATTTTGTATTGAAAAATAATATATACTTGTTGCCGGCTTACTGGGAAGGATATTATTACAGAACATTGCGATGCATCTGCAAAAATCAGGTATGTTTTGTTTCTTTAATTCGAAGACTAATTTCTGACGTGACACGTTAGGTATTACGTAACCACCAGTTCGCCAGAGGGCGTATTCACTGGGATGGTACAAAATGGCTGCGCCCGTTATATATAATAGCCGTCATATTTAAGCGTTTTATTAATTTACTATACGATTATACTTGTTGATATTAAACAATAATGTATACGTCACACTGTAATTGATTTCGATAGTTTTTTTTTTTTTCATTGGATGTATGGAATTGGTGACCTGGTCATCACCTAGGAGCAGCCAGTCGTTTGTTTTGAAATTGTTAACACACGTACGTGTGTAAACAAGTATGTGTTATCAAAAATAACGAATGATGTTCTCACCAACGGGTGTGTAAGAAAATGCATTACATTGCATGTTTAAATCTGGATTCTTTTAGATAGGTGTCTTAGCTCGTTTCATTTTATTTATTGTGTAGTTTGTATGACTGCTAAATTCTGTATGAATTCATGTTTAATTATATGTATGTACAGCATATCTTTTTATTTAAATGGTGGATTTTTTTTTTTTTATTGTTTTTTTTTTTATTATTATTTTTTTTTTATTGATTTTTTTTTGAATGCTCAAAGGCTAAGAGGCCTACTGCAATAAATAATTTACATTTTCTCTAGAAGCGAGGCATTAACCCGCTGCTTTGCGATATAAGCTATGGTTTGGGGGGGTTTTTGTGGGGGTTTTTTTTAAAAAGGAAAGAAGATATACTGATATGTTCTATTAAGACAGCTAACGATGACCGTTGATAGTGAAACACGCAAGTTTATTAAAACTTTAATTGTGTTGGTATTTTGCATTAGTAACTGATGTTACATTGTGTTGAGTCAAGATTACAACTTTACAACAATAAGGAATAGTGGTATACGTGTACACGAATGTACACGAACACAAAAACAATTTCCACCTGGCTAAATGAACTGTTATCGGCCTTGATAATTTTATTTTCACTTTTCACTTCAGTGATGATATGTTATTTGGTAATAGGTTAAGCTAATGAACCGATGTCTAATATATATTATGTATTTAATCAGTGTGAAAACATTTCTGAAGGACTACAATAAAAACCTTTAAGAGGATCAAAGAATTCTAACGGGATTCCATGAAGCAGTTGTTAAACTATCGAAGTTAGATCTGATCAAATTCTAGTACCGACGGAATGAAAAGTTTATTTTGTTTAACGACACCACTAGAGCACATTGATTTATTAATAATCGGCTATTGGATGTCAAACATTTGGTAATTTTGACATATATATAGCAGGGGCGTAGCGTGATCTGGACCGGGGGCGGGGGGGGGTTTGGAATATGAACCAAGCGGACCCTTTTTCGATTTTCTTTTTGCATCACCAGAAACTCAATATGTATAAATGTATAAACATGTATGTTTTAGTTCTGAAAGCGGACCATTTAATTCAGCGGAGGGGGGGGGGGGGGGCTAGGGGGTTCGGACAAACCCCCCGAACCCTCCCCCCCCCCTCCAGCATACGCCCCTGTATAGGCTTAGAGCGAAAAGCCGCTACATTTTTTTCATTAGTAGCAAGGGATCTTTTATATGCACCATCTCACAGACAAGATAGCACATACCACAGCCTTTGATATAACAGTCGTGGTGCACTGGCTGGAACAAGAAATAGCCCGGTGGGGATCGATCGTAAAATGAAAAAAACTACAAAAAACCCCAACAAAAACAGTGTGACATTCAGCTTAATATCCTGTCCTAAATCAGAGATCAAGCGACGAAATCGATGTTCGTACTCGTTTTCTGTTATTTCTTTTGTTTCCATAATTGGAAAGGAAAATCAATGAACGGAGATTCCCCAGGCAAACGAGTCTTCAGAGCCGTGCGTCTGACTTTTATATCTCGACTAGTTTCTCAAGTCACTGCGCAAAAACAAGACCACCTTACTGAGATCCATTCTAAGAAGTGTAGCAGCTGTATATACAAGTATTCACCCGCATTCACATTATTAAAACAAACACAAGACCACCTTACTGAGATCCATTCTTAGAAGTGTAGCAGCTGTATATACAAGTATTCACCCGCATTCACATTATTAAAACAAACACAAGACCACCTTACTGAGATCCATTCTTAGAAGTGTAGCAGCTGTATATACAAGTATTCACCCGCATTCACATTATTAAAACAAAAACAAGACCACCTTACTGAGATCCATTCTTAGAAGTGTAGCAGTTGTATATACAAGTATTCACCCGCATTCACATTATTAAAACAAAAACAAGACCACCTTACTGAGATCCATTCTTAGAAGTGTAGCAGCTGTATATACAAGTATTCACCCGCATTCACATTATTAAAACAAAAACAAGACCACCTTACTGAGATCCATTCTTAGAAGTGTAGCAGCTGTATATACAAGTATTCACCCGCATTCACATTATTAAAACAAAAACAAGACCACCTTACTGAGATCCATTCTTAGAAGTGTAGCAGCTGTATATACAAGTATTCACCCGCATTCACATTATTAAAACAAAAACAAGACCACCTTACTGAGATCCATTCTAAGAAGTGTAGCAGCTGTATATACAAGTATTCACCCGCATTCACATTATTAAAACAAACACAAGACCACCTTACTGAGATCCATTCTTAGAAGTGTAGCAGCTGTATATACAAGTATTCACCCGCATTCACATTATTAAAACAAACACAAGACCACCTTACTGAGATCCATTCTTAGAAGTGTAGCAGCTGTATATACAAGTATTCACCCGCATTCACATTATTAAAACAAAAACAAGACACATCACCACCAAAAAAACCCATAACCCTAATTGGTTTTAAAAAATTAAATATAATATTTGTTTTATATATACATGTATATAATTTTTTTAATAACAATTAAAAAAAACTTCAACAAACAGCAAAAAAATTAAAATTAAAAAATTAAATAAATAAAAATAAAATAGAAAGAAAGAAAGAAAAAGAAAGACTGAAACTCAACATCCACCAAACGTGTCCTACTGAGATACAGCCAAAGCATATCTTTTATTTTCGTGGGATTAAATTTTCGTGTGTTTTTCTTTACACCCCCCCCCCCCCCAAAAAAAAAAAACCCACAAAAAAACCCACACCAAAATAAATAAATAAATAAATAAAAACCCCAACAACATAAAAACAAACAACAACAAAAAACACAAAAAAACAACAACAACAACAAAAACCAACCAACCCTACATATTTCATTTGCTACTTACGTTCGTGGATCGAAAAGATGGTATCATAAATTCGTATTATAAAGCATGTATTATATTTTCGTTGTGTTCTAAAATTCGTTGACAGCACTAGTCTACGAATTAGATCACCACGAACAAAAATGATTTCACAGACGACCACTAACCTATCATTAAAGAGGTTACTGATATCTCTAAAGTGTGTTATTGCAAGGGGTATGTGCTTTTTTCAAACAGAACATTAGGGAATTTGTATATGTTGTGATTCCAAGATATGAACTGTGCTTACATATTGCGTTTCTTGAATATGTAAGATTAAACAAAACTCTTTTGACAGATAAAACATAATAAGTCATATAATATTTATTATCTGTTAAAACAGAAATTGTTTCCAATCCCATGCATGCAGCATACTAGTAAAGAAATATTTCAATTTTACTTTTTCGACTTTGGTATGGTTATCGCTGTTGGATAATAATTAAGTCGGGTTACGTCAGAGCTCTTGCTGAAAACATTATAACGACGCAATATTGTGAAATTCTCCCGCAAGCATCAATCATTAAAGTAAAGAAAGCACGTTCCGACACTTCCCGCAACATGTAGTTCTTTTCGTGTTATTATGTCCTTGACATTACATACGTCACGGCGTCTATTATTTTCCACTGCAATAGTAACTCCCACTAAATTGCATAATGGCGGCTTCCAGACCAAAAACGTCTTCTTCTTCTTCTTTTTTTTTTTTTTTTTTTTGGGGGGGGGGGGGGGGGGGGGGGAGGGAAAAGAGAAATATAGAGATTACAAGCACATTAAAAATTACAACCAAATAATTTTATTATTTCTTATTAAGAACTGAAAATCTGTAAAGAGTGATCGAAAACAGGTTAGACATGAATTCGGTGACAACATTAGTAACTTGCAAAATGTATGACATTGAACGAGGGGCGTATTTGATGGATGTGATATAGATTTTCTTTACTTCCTATTTGTAAAGATTTTTTTCTTTCTTTTATTTATTCTTCTGTTTTTTTTTTTTTTTTTTTTTTTTTTTTTTTTTTTTTTTTTTTTTTTTTTCTTTTTTTGTAGGGATCAACTGTTTACGCGTTAATACATATTACAATTTTGATATTTTTTTAGTTAAAAACACCAATATTTTGTTTTGGATAGAATAATTTCAAGGTCTTTATCACCAATAATGTAAAAAAGAAGAAGAAGAAGAACGAAAGTAAAGTTTGTTTTATTTAACGACACCACTAGAGCACATTGATTTTTTATCTTATCATCGGCTACTGGACGTCAAACATATGGTCATTCTGACACTGTTTTTTAGAGGAAACCCGCTGTCGCCACATAGGCTACTCTTTTACGACAGGCAGCAAGGGATCTTTTATATGCGCTTCCCACAGGTAGGATAGCACAAACCATGGCCTTTGTTGAACCAGTTATGGATCACTGGTCGGTGCAAGTGGTTTACACCTACCCATTGAGCCTTGCGGAGCACTCACTCAGGGTTTGGAGTCGGTATCTGGATTAAAAAGACCATGCCTCGACTGGGATCCGAAACCAGTACCTACCAGCCTGTAGACCGATGGCCTACCACGACGCCGGTATAAGAAGAAAAAGAAGACAGAGAGCGAAGTGTGGCACTCTGCACCCAAAATAATGGCCATGTTAGAAAATGAAGAAAACTTAAAACAATAACAAACTAACCACGTCAGACGTGACAAGCGAAACGAAAAGAAATGCCGATAATTGCCTATTCATTCTAAAGACTGGCACGAGTTCCTTCACTGCTGATAGTGCCGTACAGAAGACGTGCCGAATAAGCCTTCCGGCGACATATTAATGAGGCCCAACCTATTTTCGTTGTCCATAGTGAATCGAGGGCCTGATGTGACGGAATCAAAAGAGATATTAACTGCCCTGGGTGCTGTTTTAATTTCTTTTAGGCGAATGTTTCACGTAGGAACGTCAGTTTAGGTACAGAGAAGACGCATACTTATATACAGATGCATCAGGATTGCATATTCTTGCGTCATGCTGTTTTAGAACTGGTAATGATATGGCACAAAAATGATAAAAACAACACACAACTATAAAAAAAGACAGAATTAAAAAAAAAAAAATGTAAATCACCAAAATGTACATGAATTCCCCCATACACCCCCATCCAACCCCCCCCCCCCCCCCCCCAACAACGGCTCGCAACCGCGAATACGTTGCCTTTCGATTATAATATTTTATAATACCTAGATCTGGAGCAGACACAGACAGACAGACAGACTGACTGATCGACAGACAGACACACACACATTTTATCATACAAAATATTACACAAGTTTTGGTGGGTTTTTTTTTTTAGAAAGTAATCTGCTAAAAACAAAACCCATATATATTACGAAATTCCATATTTCTCACAAAATACTATGATTATCACAATATATCAATATCACAATATCACAAGTTTTTTCATGAAAGTCTATTCGTCAAAAATAAAGCCAGTGTTTTTCATTTTTAAAAATAATCATGTTCAACATAAAATCCATTGTTTCCTTTTTGTCATAAAATGTATTGTATGTTTCTCAGGAGATACCATACAAACGTGAAGAAGCCAATAACCTGGCAGATAATTATATGGACGTACGCTTCCATGTGGATAAAGCTGATTGGCTAATGCAGGGAACCGTTGGTTTATTGATTCTGTTGCCTCCCACACACCGCGTAATTGCTGACACTAATCAACGTGCTTACGGCGATATTATTTTTAGGTTTATTTTCGTGTTCAACCCGTGATTAAGACAATCACAGCTTCACATATATTATTACAGAATGAAGGTCTTCTTACTGAGTTTATTATGAAAAACATCGAGCTCGTGGAAGCGGTGAGAAATGTAAAGTAAACCAATGTCATATGTGACATCGTTAATATAAAAAAAAAATTTAAACCTAATGTGAAATGGTTCACTTGAAGATGTAAACCTAACGTGAAATCGTTCACATGAAGATGTAAACCTAATGTGAAATTGTTCACTTGAAGATGTAAACCTAATGTGAAATTGTTCACATGAAGATGTAAACCTAATGTGAAATTGTTCACTTAAAGATGTAAACCTAATGTAAAATTGTTCACTTAAAAATGTAAACCTAATGTGAAATTGTTCACTTAAAGATGCAAACCTAATGTGAAATGGTTCACATGAAGATGTAAACCTAATGTGCAATCGATCTCACGAAAATGTAACATGATAAACATAATAATAGTCGAATAGGTTACATACAGTTGTAAAATGCAGTATAAAATATTTTACCCATATTATCTCATAGAGACAAATGGTCAGATCTAATGATTATGACACAGTTAATTTTTTAACATGTATACATATTATATGGAATAGTGTAGACGACGATCTTATTTTGGGGGCTTATTTTCTTGTTAAGTAAGTGATTAAGGTAATCACAGCTCAACCTATATTACAGACAGAAGAAAAGTTTACTTACTATATTTATTTATTGCTAGAAATATTACGAAGACTAAACTCTCGAGCTTGTGAAAGTAAGGAATATATTTCATTTTCAAATTTAATTAATCGTGTAAATCTACTATGATATCGTTCACAGAAAGGTGTAAATCTAATGTGAAATTAATTGTTCACATAGAAATGTAAATTTAATGTGAAATCGATCACACGGAAAGGTAAACGTATGCGAAATCGTTCACATGAAAATGAAACCTAATGCGAAATCGACCACACGGAAATATAACCATGTTATGTAATACAAAACATAAATACAATAGCAAATAAATGTAGTACTACTACTAATAAATAACTACTAGTAGTCAACGTGCTTACGTTGATTAGTAGAAAATAACTACTACTACTACTACTATCACTACTACTATTATTACTACTATCACTACTACTACTACTACTATTATTACTACTATCACTACTACTATTATTACTACTATCACTACTACCACTACTACTACTACTACTATCACTACTACTATTATTACTACTATCACTACTACTACTACCACTACTACTACTACTATCATTACTACTAGTATTACTACTATCACTACTACTATTATTACTACTACCACTACTACTACTATCATTACTACTATTATTACTACTATCACTACAACTATTATTACTACTATTATTACTACTACTACTACTACTACTACCACCACCATCACCACCACCACTACTACTATTATTACTACTACTA